>NC_028643.1:17010618-17051341 GCF_001406875.1 Solanum pennellii
TGTGTGTGTGTGTGTGTGTGTGTGTGTGTGTGTGTATATATATATATATATACATTTTATGAGCTTATGAGTATTAAAATGATTTTTAATGATGTTTAGATATGGTATATGGAGTTTCTAGAAGTTTGGAGGTCAAACGACCAAGAACGTCCAAGGGTTCGAAAGATAGCCCTTAAGACGCTCAATGTATGTTTTGATGGGCCTAGCCTGTTTGGATGAGTTACGTGTATTTTTTTTGGGTGAAACTCATGTGGGAGATCTAAAACTTGTTAAGGTTTGTATTTAAGTTTGAAACATATGGGTACGACTTCTAAAGGGTTGCAAAAAAGACCCCACAAGAAGGACCCAAGGCTGTCGAGACAATGCCTTGGCACTGTCAATCGACTGACCAAACGACGGCCAATTGGTTTACAGACAGCCCGTATGTGAGGTCTCATCGATTTATACTTAGATTGGGTAAGTGTAAACCCGAAAATTGGCCAAGTACCAATCGACGGAAGCCAAAGGACGACAAGTCGATTGGGTCCATCAATGGTAGCCTATAACTTCTGCCTTGCATCTGTTTCATTTAAGGGGTTAATGGGAAATTAACCCAATGTCCTCCGGACTATAATATGTTATTTAGATACTTTTGGGTGTATATAAGTGATCAAACACGTGAACATCCCATTTTCACGAATTAAACGTTCCCTCCAAAATATTTTTCCTAGAAACCACCATTGTTGGTGAAGCTCAAGAACAGATTGGATATTTGATTTACATGGATTAATCATCAAGTGTTAAAGTTTTTCATGTAGATAAAGGTATGTTGATCCTTCATCTCTAAGTAACCTTTCACTTTGAGAGTTAATCTCAATGTCTTCAAAGAAAGTTTCATGATAAAATCTCTTCTTTTTCCACCGGGTTCTTTCTAAGAACATTTTTCTGGTTACATCATGATTAATTGATGTTAATGTATTGGTTTTAACGTGATTTTAATTCAATTTCATGATGAACCCATGTTCCTTCCCTAAACTTATTTAGTCCTTGCATGGGCTTTGTAATCTTGACTTGTTATCGATTGAATTGTGATTCTATTACGTTGAAGTGGTTATAGATTTTGTTATATATGTTAATTCATGTTGAACTGATGATGAAGAATCCATGTGGATCAATGTATGAAGATTTGAACATGATTAGTCTAGTTTTCCTTGATTTACTATAACATTGGTGTGTTTAAGATTTAATGTTGAATTCAAATGGATGATGATGATAGTAGCTACTGTCTTAAGTTGATATTATGGATGAATTATGGGTATAAATCATTGATGATCAAATTAAATAAAGACTTAGATTAATTGATCTAGGTTCTTCTAGTCTATGGATTGACACTGTTATGTACATGATGAAATCTAAGTTCTAGGTTTGATGATGCATGACTTAGACGTGATTTATACGACTTTAAAAAACTTCTCTAGATTGGTATTATTGGTATTTTATGGATATTAGCCATGGTAATGAAAGTAAAGCATGTTGGTGAGTGATGTAAGACTCTCTACTCTCCAATACATATGAGATGCCTTGAATTATGTTATAGTATGATCTTGTAGCGATTTGTAAATGGAGTCTTCTATGATTAAAGTACATTTATCTACTTCCCTATATATGAATTGTTGATAAACAAGGTGTATTGATCAATGATGACCAAAGGTTGAGAAGTTGGTAAGACTTCTTATATCCTCTACTTTTCTATATTAATGTAGTTGATGAAGCCTTGTATGGCATTGTTTGGTATGGCCCACTTATGGTGGATGTGTTTACTTTATTGTCATTATATATGTGTTTACGAACATATGAACATGTGCTTATGACGATTTAGGTGAAGCTTATGCCTACTTTCCTATTTTAGTTGTGATCTAGGTTGTATGACTATTGCATAAGGATGTGTTTTCCATGTAAGGGTAAAGTATAGGTGCTGCCATTAATGAGTTAAAAATGGTTAATAATACCTTATCTATGTATACCTATGTGAATGAATGAATAGCACAAGATAGGATTCTTAAGTGCAAAATGAAGTTGGCTTGTCTCGTATGCTATTTTGTGTTTTGTGGTCTATGCTTGAAAGAGTATTATGGTCTAAGAGGGGGGCTGCCTCAATGTTTTGTTGATAGAGATTATGTGATCATGTTGACCAATGTACACACATACTCACTTACATGCATGTTACAAGTAGTATAGGTCATGATGTCGAAATGATAGGTAGTTCTCATATTCACTAGCATCTACTACTATGCATGTTAAGATGTTTTATGTGCTTCTTTAAGTAGGATGACTTTATAGGTGTGCTACTATGTGCAAGGGTATGGGACTTTGCCTATGCATTGCACATGTATACCTTAATATGATAATTCTAATTTTTGTTTTTATATGTATGAATATAAATATATGAACATGTGTGACTTAAGGTGTTATGTGAAAGGTTTGCGCACATATATGTATACGCACACACACATAAATGATGATCTAGTAAATAGAGGATCCTTGAATGGTGTGGTCAAGTGTAACCTAAACTAGATAGTGCTAATACATATGCTATGTCTATGTGAAGGGATCTTCTCACATGATTTAGGTTGATAAACTTTCATCTATGACCTATGAAATAAGCATATGAGGGAGTGAATCTCCTAAGCCTATATTTTATGAAGTAATGTTAATTAAGGCTTTTCAATAAAGGGAACGTAGCTTAGAATCGAGTGAAATTGAATATGAGTGTGTGTCGCTTTCAAATGTGGAAAGGAAGGTCTACCATAAATCTGATAAGGTGGATAACAAGAATGCTTTAATAGACATAAAGAGGGTTTCCGTAAGTGAATAACTAACATGCCCCATCTTAGCATAAAGAGGGTTTTCATATGTAGCTCCAAGTTCCATAACTATGCTTTCCACATCGGATCTAGTGATGTGATATCACTTAGTATGCTAGCATGTGTTAATATTCTACCTTGTCTAGGTTGGAACACCTTCCATTGGTGTAAGGCTCTACAACACCAAATTCCATGTTTAGCACCCATGGTCTTAGTGTCGGTTAAGGCTATAGTTTCCATAAAGTAAAATGGACAATAGAAGTAAATGAATAGGATTTTAACTAGGAGGGCTTAAGGTAAGTTACTTAGGATAGGTGGAAGTAATGAAACCATCTAGACATTGCACAAGTAGCTTCTTAGGAAGTACTAGGAAGGTGACCTAATATGATTGATTATGTTTATGTCTATATGAATGACTTTGTAGTATTGGTCTACTTGTTGTGATGTAGATTTTCATGGTATGAGTCTATGTGATATGGTCTTATCCTTATATGAACTATGTTGGTCTAAATGACTATATGATAAACGCCTTGTATTAACATGAATAAATTATCCTTCAGTTACTTGTTGATGTATGAATTGAATGTTAAGGTTTGTGGTCTCATGAAGGGTTTACTAAGAATGTATGGGGTTATGGGTCTCTATATGTTTATTGCACTAGTAGACAAAGATTGGGGTCATGAACAAGGTCTAATAATGATGAATATGCAAAGAAGTAAATATATGTGTTACTTGATGTAGCTTACTGTAATTTTCCTAAGACGTTGACGTAAATGTGTCTTTGATAGATTGTACTTATATGATGATATGTGTTAGCTTAGGTAGGTTATATGTATGTTTCCATGTGGACTTAAGGTGATGCATTGCACCAATTATCTTTAAAGGGTTACTTGGGAAATTAATCAACAAAAGAGAAGATAGTTCACTGTTAAGGGAAATAGAGCTTACTGTAATGTGCCTTAAAAATGCAATAAATTCTATATGTGATCTGATGTGATGTTTGGCCTTTGATGTGTGTATTTGAAGTATGTGAATGATATAAATGCTATGATATAAAGTTTTTATGAAGATTTACTCAAAAAGGAAGGAAGTATGATTTCAAGAAAATGTCCCTTTTAAATGCATGTTTTTGTATGGTTTCCATACTTAGTGCATTCTTGTACTTATACCATTCTTCTCTACTTTTTACAGAGAGTGTAGGTTATGGATGCTTAGAGGATGTCTATTATTGAGGAGCTTGATATGTTATTCCCAAGCTCAAGGAAAGGGGTCCTTAAGTTCCAAGGATTCCCTACTCATGTCTTAATGTGAAGTTTATTAAAAGTTGCATAGTTATGTCTTATGTTTAAAGTTTCGTGTCCCTAATATACTCTAAATTTGTTGAGTCTAAGATGACAAAGAAACTTAGGGTCTAAATATGTATTATAACGTAGATTTTATATATATATGAAGTTATGTTTCTAGCATATGATGTGCTATGAAAAGTTTTAAATTTCTGCTAAATTTACTCTTTCAACGCAATGAATGATAACTATTGGGTTTTATAAGACTTTCGAGAGGTCAAGTACGCCATGTTACTTCTAGGGGGTAATCCTCGGATGTGACAAACGTGGTATCATAGCATGAGATTTTTAAAAGTGATTTAGGGTCCAAGAAATCTCATATTACCACATCTAGTAGTGTCTTGTATCATTGGTGGTTAGTCGCGACACATCAAATGGTACAGGAGGTTATATGACGATAGAATTTCCCTTCTTTATCATTTTAATATCGTGCCATAGAACTTAACTCTATAAGATCTCTCTCTTATGTTTTCTTTTCCAGTGGTCTTTAGATGTGAATGCTTGGATAATATTGTTCTCTATGCTTGAGGGAGAAAAAGGTGAGTTTAAATTCTTATCTTTGTTTTATGGTTGAATGAGTATGTGTGAAGGTGAATTTTGGCATATTTAGATGATATAATGCCAATTATGGATATATATGAAATTTATGTGAAATAGGATGTTATGCTTAAAAATGCATGTCATGATAGGGATAAAGCATGCTAGAAGAAAAGTTATTATGGTTGACATGAGTTCTTTCGGAATGTGTGTTATTATATGGTTCTATATGTTGGTAGCTTAATATTATGATTTGAGCTTGAAATGTGTAGTGACTACCTATGGAAGCATGCTACCTTAAGAATATGTACTTAAAAGTGTTCAATGTTTCCCTTAATATATATGTGGTCCTTGATAAGTTGCCTAGTATGGATTGTAGTTCATTGTACAAACTTGATCCTAGGTGATACGATAGGATGATTGTCTTGGTAAAGTTTTGTATCTCATATTGTCATGTTTTTTCCCATCAATTGCCTAAATGTTTTATTTTTGGAATGTCGAAGCATGTTCACTGTAGTGCTAGTCAACTTATTGTAATATTTTTGTGAAATCGTCTAAATTGTCCTTTGATTGGAAGTTGCGGAAATGTGTATAGAATTGATGCATATGAACATGATAATGAATGTAAAAAAAAGGAGATTTGCTATTTGGAATAACGAATGAGAGTCTTATGGCATGATGAGTTGTTGAATTGTTTTAACTTCTTATTGTGTTGTGAGTCCCTTGATGTTGTGGAATTGATGTTTCCCCTAGAATTGAGGGTACCGTTATTATCTTTGTAGGGGTGATGATTTGGGTTTGATTGCCCAAGAAGTTACGTTACATTAATGTTGAAAGAAAAGAAAGAGTCCTTAAGACTAAGTCTCCTATATAGTTTCCCCTAATGATGTATGACCTTGGTGTTTATGGTATTGTATACAAACCTTATGTGATTGAATGAGATGACCTAACCTGATAGTTGGGGATAAGTGTCCTAGGTGATAAGGTTTAGAATACCTTGGTGTTCCTATGTTAACTTGATGTAAATCCTTCTAAAGTTATAATCACTTTTTAGTGATGAAATTGAACGTTGTTTAGTTAAGATCCTCTTAAGTTTGGGTTATGTTACTCTTAAAATATGGTTTACCCTAAGTGGGGGATGGTGATTGAGTAGTAAGGTTATAGAAATTGTCTACCTTGTCCTTCTATTCTTACTTGAACTTGAATCTATTGAATTTTTATTAAGCTTGTTCATGAATAAGAGTTTTGCATAAAGTATGAATTGCATGACCTTATATGTTTGGTATGCATTGATTGACATTACCTTAAAGATATCGTAAAGATTCTTAAGTGTATGAAAGAAATTTTTTAATGAAATCCATGTTTTCTCATGTTAACTTGCATCTTAATATGCTAGTTGTGCATTTGACTTCATGAGACATGATGAAAAACATGGTAATAGTCACTTGTGAGGTGAAATATTTAGCCTTATCATGAAAAGTTGAGTCTCTTTAAAAATGAAATATGTTGATTCTCTTGAAAATTATGTGACTTATATTGTTTGGGAAGCATGATAATAGCCTCACTTTTGAAAAGTAAAAGCATGTTTAGCTATGGGTTAATGTGTGTGCCTATGATTTGTGTTATTCTTCTCAAATGATGCTTACTGTGAAGGTGAGTACTATGTTAGAAATTGAATTTTTTTGAAATTACTTCCTAATTGTGGTGATGTACTTTGTGAAATATACCATTTGGACTTCACTAGGAAGGAAACATGAGCATGCTTTGGTTTAAAAGTTGTGAATCATTTTTAGAGGAAATTGACCTTGTACTTTGCTTAGTTGTGAACTCATGATACATGTAAGTGTGTTGAGGAGAAGAACATTCCTCCATGAACACCACTAAGCATGCTATGGTTGAGTATGACCTTCATGGCACTAGGTCTAACTAATGAAGATCTTTGTTGATTCAATTAACTCAAGTCTATGTGCATTAAAGTATGAGTGCCTAAATTTCTTCTTGATTGTGGTTGAAAATCTGTCTAAGTGTGATTTAAAGAATAGTTGCAAGATAAGCTCTTAATGAATTAAAGTGTAATGACCATGTTATTGTTCAGTTGGAAGCCTAAGCCAAGAAGGTACGAACGAAGTGACGGGCCCCTTTAGAAGATAGGGGGCGGCTTTAGGAGAAGGATGCTCCTCCTATGAACATCATAAGATCCTTTGTGTATGATGCATTAAAGAGTGAGTGAATTGAAGTTTTGCTTTCTTGTGTGCATTGAGTGATTAAATGATTTGGTTATGTTAAAATTGTTATGAACTTCTCTATGATGCATTGAAATCCATGTTGTAATTAAAGACCCTAAGTGTCAGTTGAGGATGGGGATATTGTATGACCCCAAAATGAGTTAGGGTTTCTAGAGCCTAACATTTTTTATTAAGTTTCTAAGGTCCTAAAATTACTTATAATATGTTTTAGAGGCAGTATGCGAAGTTTGAGGTGATTTGGATGTCGAACGTCAAGGGACGACCAAAACGTTCAATAACTACCTATGTGTCTAGAAGTGTTTATATATGTATTTCATGATATGATATTATGAAGTATTAAAATGAGATTATAATAATGTTTAAATATGTTATATGGAGTTTCGATAAGTTTGGAGGTCAAAACAAACAAGAACGTCCAAGGCGTTCGAAAGATAGCCCTTAAGACGCTTAATGTGAGTCTTGATGGGGCCTAGCCTGTTTGGATGAGTTACGTGCATTTTTTTGGGTGAAAATTATGTGGGAGTTCTAAAATTTTTTAAGTGTTGTATTTACGTTGGAAATGTCCGGGTACGACATCTAAAGGGCCTCGCAAAAGGCCCCACAAGAAGGACCCAAGGCTGGTCGAGACAATGCCTTGGCACTGTCAATCGACTGACCAAACGACGGCCAGTTGGTTTACAAAAAGCCCGCATGTGAGGTCTCATCGATTTATAATTATCTTGGGCAGTTCTCAACCCAAATATTGGCCAAGGACCAATCTACGGAAGCCAAAGAACGGCAAGTCTATTGACCAATGGCCAGTCGATTGAGTTCGTCGATGGTAGCCTGTAACTACTGCCTTGCATCTGTTTTATTTAAGGGGTGAATGGGAAAGTCACCCCACATCCTAAACTGACTCTAATAGTTTTATTTATCTACTTTTGGGTGTATATAAGTGATGAAACACGTGAACATCCCATTCCCAATCCCTTCTCACGAATTAAACCTTTCCCTCCAAAATATTCTCCCCAGCAACCATCATTGTTGGTGAAGCTCAAGAACAGCTTGGAGCTTGGATTTCCATCGATGAATAATCAAGTTCTAAAGATTTTCATGTAGATAAAGGTATGTTGATCCTTCATCTCTAAGTAACCTTTCACTTGGAGAGTTAATCTCAATGTTTTCAAAGAAAGTTTCATGATCAAAACTCTTCTTCAATCTAGCCATGGGTTCTTTCTCAAAACGTTTTTAATGGATAAATCATGATTAACTGATGTTAATGTATTGGTTTTAACTTGATTTTAATCCAACTGTATGATAAACCCTTGTTCTTTCCCTAAATCGATTTAGTCCTTCCATGGGCTTTATGATCTTTACTTGTTATCGATTGAATTGTGATTCTATTACGTTGAAGTGGTTATATCTACTGTTATTAAAGTTAATTGATGTTTAATTTATGATGAAGAATCCATGTGGATCAATGTATGAAGATTTGAACATGATTAGTCTAGTTTTGCATGATTTACTTTAATGTTGGTCTTTTTATGATTTAATGTTGAATTCAAATGGGTGTTGATGATAGTAGCTACTGCCTTAAGTTGATATGATGGATTAATTGTGGGTATAAATCCTTGATGATCAAATGACATAAAGGCATACATGAATTGATCTAGGTTCTTCTAGTGTATGGATTTACAATGTTATGTACATGATGAAATCTAAGTTCTAGGTTTGATGATGCATGACTTAGACGTAATTTATAAGACTTTAAACTACTGCTCTAGGTTGGTATTATTTTTATATTATGGATATTATACATGGTAATGAGAGAAAAGCATGTTAGTGAGTGATGTAAGACTCTCTACTTTCCGATACATATGAGATGCCTTGCTTTATGTTATAGTATGATCTTGTAGTGATTTGCACATGGCTTCTTCTATGATAAAAGTACATTTAGCAACTTACCTATATATTAATTGTTGATAAACAAGTTGTATTGATCAATGATGATCAAAGGTTGAGAAGTTGGTAGGAATGCTTATCTCCTCTACTTTTCTATATTAATGTAGTTGATGAAGCCTTGTATGGCATTGTGTGGTACGGTCCACTTATTGTTGTGGTCTTTACTTTATTTTCATTATATATGTGTTGACCATGGCCTTGAAGGCAAATGTACGAACATATAAACATGTGCTTATGATGATACTATGTGAAGCTTATGCCTATTTTCCTATTCTAGTTATGATCTAGGTTATATGGCTATTATATAAGGATGTCTATATCCATGTTAGGGTAAAGTATAGGTGCTTCCATTGATGAGTTAAAAATTGTTAATAATCCCTTTTCTATGTACCCCCTTGTGAATGCATAAATAGCACACGTTAGGAGTCTTAAGTGCAAAATGAAGTTGACTTGTCTCCTATGCTATTATGTGTTGTGTAGTTTATGCTTGAAAGAGTATTATGGTCTAAGAGGGTGGCTACATCAATGTGTTGTTGATATCCATTATGTTATCTTGTAAAACCAATGTACACAAACACACACACTAACTTACATGCATGTTACAAGTAGTATAGGTCATTGTGTCTAAATAAAAGGTTGTGATGGCTACTACTATGCATGTAAAGATGATGTTTATGAAAGTATGATATGTGCTTCCTTATCTAGGATTACTTGATAGGTTTACTAGTATGGTCAAGGGTATAGGACTTTGACTATGCATTGCACATGTGTACCTTGATAGGATAGTTCTTGTTTTTGTTTCTATATGTATGAATATGAATGTATGAACATGTGTGACTTAAGGCGTTATGTCTAAGGTTTGCTCATATATATTTATTAAAACACACATGAATGATGATCCAGTAAATATAAGAGTCTTGAAAGGTGTGCTCAAGTGTATCCTAAACTAGGTAGTGCTAATACATATGTTGTGTCCATGTGAAAGGATCTTCTCACATGATTTAGGCTGATGAACTTTCATCTATGGCGTATGAGCTAAGCATATGAAGGGATGAATGTCCTAAGCATATATTTTGTAAAGTAATGTTAATTAAGGCTTTTCAATAAAGGGAACTTAGCTTAGCACCGACTAAACTTGAACATGAATGTGTGTCCCTTTCCAATAGTTCTCAGCATTAAGATCACACATAGATCGGTTCCCGATCATTAGTTCAACAACACTAATTTTGAGTCGTATTTCTTCGAGGACCAGTGACAATACTATCTTTATTGTTTTTAGCTTTAGTTTAAATTTTTCTATATCTAGTTGGGGAATGTCCAAGTATTTGTAGTCAATTAGAGGCTTATTACAGACATATTTAAAAAGAGTAAAAACAATAAAAGAAACTAATGGAAAACGAGATTCTTGGGATGTGAAAGGTTTAGCGGATATACTAAACTATTGATGACATGATTTTAATGATAAATTTTTTGAACATTTGTTACTAGGATAGACTATAGTGGGGGAAATATTTCTCGCGAACAACTTACCACGATTCAAATGGATTCTTTTTAGAATACATCTTGCCGCATGAACATCAACCTCCACCATAGACCACTCTCTTTCTTGAGCTGAGTGTTTGGTAGAAGTACTAGGGTTAACTCTCTCGAGCTAAACTTCGTGTCAACCCAATACAATCGGCCATCAATTGATTAGTCTTAGTTTTACGATCTCTCGATGTAGCTAGGCTGCTACAAAGGTGGAATTATATCAGCAACTAATATTTCATTAAATTTCAACACAACTACTAAAAAAATCACAATTAACCAATAAATAAACCATCAACAAGCAATACCCAGTAGATAATATACCCATATTCACAAAATCACACCGCAAGAATTGGGGTTTTAGCTAGACATATAAAAGAGATAGAAATTTTTACCAAAATGAGTTTTCATTCAAAATGGGTATGTAGATTTAAGAATCCATGGATCAAATCCCAACTTTTGGAGATGAAACCCATTGAATCTTCAAGTATTTCAAAACACTCTTCTAACTTACAGCTCAAAAATAAAAGCTTAAAATTATTGTTTAATACTAAAGAATTCGATCCTAAGCTAAAAGTAATAACTGATATTTATAGTTATCAAATCAACTGGGCGATCATTCCTTTGTATGTTCATTAATTTCGTGTGTAGCCTATAATATCTTCGTGTTTTTGATCATTGAGCGACATAATGCCACTTAGCGGAACTACTCAGCAAAAGACCCAAGACACCAGTTCTCTGGCGATATGATCCTTTCCTTCTTGGTTCAACTTTAAAAAAGGGGGTGTTACACCATGCTTAGTAAAAGACCATCTAGTATTAGCTTTCACAATATAAAATTATTTATTGTTTAATTTATATTATTGTACAAAAAATTTCAGACACTTCAATTCAGTATTTTATGTTATTTGGATGTCTTCTAGCGCATTTATAAATTAATAAAATATATTCATCACTTATGGCTGTAACGACTCTTTTGGTCGTTTTGAGTACTAGAACTTTTTATTTCATAAATATTTTTCCGATAGATTTTAAATGGGTGTTTTGGACTATTAATATTTATAACTATGAAATTAATGGGGTAGTTTTACTAATTTATTTAGTTAGTGGTTAAGAAAATAATATTAAAATAAATAGCGGGTCACTTTTACCACTTTTATAATTAATTACATAATATTTAGGGTAAAAATAAAATAAAATAAAATAATAACCTGTAGAAAAAAAGAAATCGAGAAAAGAGGGGCGAAGGAAATAGACCTACCGAAATTTTCCGGCGGCGTCTACTAGTGAAGACCGACATCCAGGTAATGTTATTCCCCAATTGACTTAGTTAATTGGTTGTTTAGAATTACAATTAGGCGTATGCACGAGTGAAGGAGACGTTCGGTTGTTAATGTAGTATTACAAGTTAATAGTAATATTATTATATTGTTGATTGGACAGAAAATAAAGATACATATGTACTAGTATTATATTGATTAAAAAGAGATGTAGATTGATAAAGGGAAAACAATTGTTGCCTGTAAAACAATAGAAGTTAATTACTTAAGTAATAATAATAAAAAAATGAAGATGAGGAAAGCATCGAGAAGCATTAGTTAATTTACATGTTATTATGAATAAAAAAAAATATTATTTATAGTAATAAAGTGAAAGTGGGAAAAACTTTAATAGCCATTAATGATCAGTGATGGAGGCATATTATTATTACATAATTATTATAATTTTAGGGGTATGAAAATTAAGGTGTGACATTTATATGAAAGTGTCTATATTAATATAACAATGTTAGTATGTATGTACATATGTTAATATGGGAACTGAATGTGCAGATTTAACGTGAGGACTGCCACTGGTTTCGACACCAGTGGCTTTAGGATTGGATATTATAACTTATTATTATTATTATTTAATAAACTAAAGTTTGATATATTGAGATAGGTAATAAATTTAGGTGTATTGAATTATTTAAAACTTCATTCAAAATTATGATAATTGGAGAATTGGAAATTTTTTCTTAGGTTTGAATTTTAGGAAATTGATTACATAAAATTAGGTGAATTTATGGGTATAGGCTAGACACAGATTAATCGGAGTGTTTATTGTCTTGTGAACTTACACCTTATGTATATATATATTTGATAGATTGAAAAGGTTCATAGGCATTGAGGAAAGCAAAGGCATTGGAGAGGTAGCTTGCTTGATTTCGGTTCTTCGGTGGAGGTAGGTTATGGTTTATTTCTATGTGACAGATAAACTCTAAATAGCGATTGATATGTATTGAGTGATATTGTAAAGTCTCCTATGTACTTGATTGTGTGGTTGTATGTTTTTATTGTGTGGTTTGTGGTTGGACTAAAATTATGAGACTGTTGAATTTCTAATCTTGAACCCTCTCTATTAAAATAATGCCTTGAATAAAGAAGGCTTGATGAAACCAAATAATGAGATAATTTGATCAGAGTGTCACGTTCCGACACGATATTATGGGATCGGAGTGTCACGTTCCGACACGATATGTGGGATCGGAGTGTCACGTTACGTCACAATAACATTAAAGGAAAGGAATCTTGAAGTAACAAAATATACTTAATCTCAAAGAATCTGTTTCTCAAAATGAGTATGGTGTGGAGGCATGAGTCCTCATGGGTGTGCTTGATGTTGTGATTGCTGGTGTGCCTATTATGGTGTTGTTGTCAACGGTTCATGTGTTTGTTGTTTGCCACCTTTTATGTATTGTAGTTGATTTTATATTATTATTCAATATATATTGATATCTATTTTTAGTTGACCGATGATACCTACTCAGTACGTGTTCCTTGTACTGATCCCTACTTGTATTTTCTTCTTTGTTCTTTGTGGAGTGCAGCAAGTGTACCATCGACTTCAACTCGCCCTCAGCTCTAGTCAGTCTCCAGTACATCAGGGTTCAGGGTGAGCTATTATTTCTAGCTCGTGCTGGATTCTCTCATTCACGTCTTGATGTCTTTGAAATTCGGACATGGACCATCTTTTTACTTATTTTGATTTCTTAAATACTCTTATACTTTGTAATTTGAGGATAGATGTTCTTGATGTGATGACTTCCAGATTTTGGGGGTAATAAGTGTTAAACTAAAAAAGCTTATTTAATTGGTTACATTAATAAGTTTTGGATCTTCCGCATTATTTTTGTTATTCATAGTTGAACTATTGGTAAATGTTGGGGTTTATAATTGTTGGTTCGCGCACCTAGTAGGTTAAGTGTGGGTGCCACTCACGACTCGTTTTGGGTCGTGATAAACTTGGTATCAGAGTGTTAGGTTCGGTGGTCTCATCACAGAAGGACAAGTCTAGTAGAGTCTTGAGGAACGGTATGGGGACGCCTTTACTTTTCTTCGAGAGACTATAGGACTTTAGGAAAACTCCATTCTTTCTTTCTTTCGTGCTATTACTTGGATCCAATTGGTATCTAGGTGATACAAATTGGTATCTGACATCCTCACACTATTTCGCAGATGGTTAGAACTAGAGCAACAACTGTGCCAACACCAACACCGGCAAGATAGGGTGAGTCTAAGCCAACCATTGGGGCTGTAACTCGAGGAGGAGCAGTGGCAAGAGGCCGTGCTAGAGGTCGCAGGAGGACGCCCACTAGAGGTAGAGGACAAACACCTGGTCCAGCTAGGAATAAAGCAGTGACTCCTCCACGAACTGATGCGGTAGTGAGAGAGGGTGAGGAAGGGGAATATGAGCAGGTTCAGGATAAGGAAGTACAACCCCAGCTTACCCCAGAGATGATTAATCAGGTTCTTACTTATCTTAGCGGGTTATCTGATCAGGGCCAGACACCTCCAGTGTTTTCTGCACCAGCACCTCAGGTTCAGGGGGTACAACATGCAGCTGCTATGGCTCCCCGCATGGATGCATCTTTGGAAGTAGGCACGTTTCCTCGATTGATTACAGGGTCTAGAATGACAGGTGATCTGCATGAACTTTTCATTAAGTTCTTAAAGTTGAAACCTCCAGTCTTAAAGGGTGCTGAATCTAAAGATGCCTATGATTTTTTGGTTGATTGTCATGAGCTGCTACATAAGATGGACATAGTAGAACGATTCGGTGTTGAGTTTGTGACCTATCAGTTTCAGGGGGATGCCAAAATGTGGTGGCGATCGTATGTTAAGTGTCAACCAGCACAAGCACCACCTATGACTTGGGCATCATTTTCTAGCTTATTTATGGAGAAGTATATACCCCGGACTTTCCAGGATAGGAAGATGAGATCCTAAGCCTAGAGCAAGGAAGGATGTCTGTTGCTGCTTATGAGGCAAAATTTCGTGCACTATCCAAGTATGCCACTGAACTTTGCTTCAATCCACAAGAGCGGATTCGCCTCTTTGTGAAAGGATTGAGGTCAGATTTGCAGATCCCAGCCTTATAGGTAGCTGCTGTAGCAAAATCCTTTCAGGAAGTGGTTGATTTTGTGATAGAGGTAGAGGGGGCGAAGCCAGACGACTTCACCATGACGTCGACATTTAAGAAGTCCGTAAGGGAGGTGAGTTCAGTGGTTCTTACTCCAGAGGGCAGAGTTCAGGAGGTTACCCAGCTCGTCCTATTCAGTCTTCACTGCAGGCTTCAGCTGGGAGTCCATCACAGACCAGTCAGCCTTTTTCTGAGTTTGGAGGTTATCCCCAGACTTTGTCATTTTCACAGAGACCTATACTTGACTCCAGGAATGGTTATGGATGTGGAGAGGCTGGACATATTAGGAAATATTGTCCAAAACAGAGTTACAGACCCCCAGTAGTTAGAGGTAGAGGTGGTCATGGTAGAGGCCGCTATTCTGGAGGACGTGGTGGCCAAGGTAATGGTGGTCACCAATTCAGTTGGGGTGGCGGGCAAGTTGGAACTACTGCAGTGCAGCTTGGTAGGGGAAATGGACAGACAGGTGATAGGGCCTATTGTTATGCTTTCCCCGGGAGGTCTGAAGTAGAGACATCTGATGCTATTATCACAGGTACTCTTTTGGTCTGTGATTGCATGGATTCTGTATTGTTTGATCCTGGATCCAGATTTTCATATGTATCTTCCTCATTTGCTACTGGTATTTATTTATATTGTGATTTGCTTGACATGCCTATTCGTGTCTCTACTCCTGTGGGTGAGTCTGTGATAGTTGAGAAGGTGTATAGGTCTTGCCTTGTGACTTTTGTGGGGAGCAATACTTATGTAGATTTGATTATTCTAGAGATGGTTGATTTTGATGTAATTCTGGGTATGACTTGGCTTTCCCCAAATTTTGCAATCTTAGATTGTAATGCTAAAACTGTGATATTGGCCAAGCCTGGGACAGATCCGCTAGTGTGGGAGGGTGACTATATTTCCACCCCAGTTCGTATTATCTCTTTTCTTCGTGCTAAGAGGATGGTTAGTAAGGGTTGTTTAGATTTCTTAGCACATCTAAGGGATGATACTTCCAAAGTACCTTCGATTGAGTCTGTTTCGATAGTCCGTGAGTTTCTGGATGTGTTTCCTGCAGACCTTCCTGGTATGCCACCGGATAGGGATATTGATTTTTGTATTGATCTGGAGCCGGTACTCGCCCCATTTCCATTCCCCCTTATAGAATGGCTCCAGCTGAGTTAAGGGAGTTAAAGGCCCAACGTCAGGAGTTGTTAGGTAAAGGTTTTATTAGACCGAGTGCATCCCCTTGGGGTGCTCCTGTTTTATTTGTGAAGAAGAAAGATGGAAGTTTTCGGATGTGCATAGGCTACAGGCAGCTGAATAAGGTAACTATTAAGAACAAGTATCCCATTCCTCGCATTGATGATTTTTTCGATCAGTTACAAGGTTCTTGTGTCTTCTCTAAAATTGATTTGAGATCTGGTTATCATCAATTGAAAATACGGGCAACAGATGTGCCAAATACTGCTTTTCGAACCAGGTATGGGCATTATGAATTCTTAGTAATGTCTTTTGGGCTTACGAATGCCCTTGCTGCTTTCATTAGCCTGATGAATGGGATTTTTAGGCCATATCTGGACCTCTTTGTTATTGTATTCATTGATGATATATTGATATATTCAAAGTGCAGGAAAGAACATGAGGAGCATTTGAGAATTGTATTGGAGTTGTTAAGGTAGAAATGGCTTTATGCAAAATTCTCCAAGTGTGAGTTTTGGCTCGATTCAGTGTCCTTCTTTGGGCACGTGGTTTCTAAGGATGGAGTGATGGTGGATCCTTCTAAGATTGAAGCAATGAAGAGTTGGGTAAGACCTACTAATGTTTCAGAGGTAAGGAACTTTGTTGGTTTAGCTAGCTACTACCGTCGATTCGTCAAGGGATTTTCTTCTATTGCTTCCCAGCTGACAAATTTGACTAAGCAGAATGTTCCATTAGTATGGTCGGACGAATGTGAAGAAAGCTTCCAGAAACTCAAGACCTTGTTGACTACTGCACCAATTCTTACCTTGCCAGTGGAAGGTAAGAATTTTATTGTTTATTGTGATGCATCTTATTCTTGTTTAGGTGCGGTGCTAATGCAGGAGAGGAATGTAATTGCTTAATCTTCGAGGCAATTAAAAGTGCATGAACGTAACTATGCGACCCATGATTTGGAGTTGGCTGCAGTTGTATTTGCATTAAAGCAATGGAGACATTATCTATATGGGGTCAAGTGTGAAGTTTATACAGATCATCGTAGTTTATAGTATGTCTTTACATAGAAAGATTTGAATTTGAGGCAGAGG
Organism: Solanum pennellii; assembly: GCF_001406875.1. Taxonomy (NCBI): domain Eukaryota; kingdom Viridiplantae; phylum Streptophyta; class Magnoliopsida; order Solanales; family Solanaceae; genus Solanum; species Solanum pennellii. The sequence goes on from NC_028643.1 coordinate 17,027,784, forward strand.
AGGTGGATGGAACTATTGAAAGACTGTGATATTACTATTTTGTATCACCCAGGAAAAGCTAATGTTGTGGCAGATGCTTTAAGTAGAAAAGCAGGGAGCATGGGTAGTTTAGCCCACTTACAGGTTTCTAGACGCCTATTGGCTAGAGAGGTTCAGACTTTGGCTAATGACTTTATGATGCTGGAAGTACTAGAGAAGGGAGGATTTTTGGCCTGTGTGGAGGCAAGATCTTCTTTTCTTGAGAAGATTAAGGGAAATCAGTTTGCTGATGAGAAGCTGAGCCGAATTCGAGATATGGTATTGCGAGGAGAGGCTAAAGAGGCAGTAATTGATGAAGAAGGCGTCTTGAGGATTAAAGGAAGGGTATGTGTGCGCCGTGTGGATGATTTGATTTTTCACACTATTCTGATCGAGTCTCATAGTTCAAGGTATTCTATACATCCTGGTGCAACCAAGATGTATCGTGATCTAAAGCAACATTTTTGGTGGAGTAGAATGAAGCGTGACATTGTTGATTTTGTTACCCAATGCCCGAATTGTCAGCAGGTAAAGTATGAACACCAGAGGCCTGGAGGGACACTTCAAAGAATGCCCATTCCTGAATGGAAGTGGGAAAGAATTGCAATGGATTTCAGAGTTAGTCTTCCAAAGACATTGGGTAATTGTTGACAGGTTAACTAAGTCTGCTCACTTCATTCCGGTAAAGATGACTTACAATTCCGAGAAGTTAGCCAAACTCTATGTCTCTGAGATTGTTCGTTTGCATGGAGTTCCACTTTCTATAATATCAGATAGAGGTACGCAATTTACTTCTATGTTTTGGAGGACATTACATGCTGAATTAGGTACTAGACTGGATCTTAGTACTGCATTTCACCCTCAGACCGATGGGCAGTCAGAGCGAACAATTCAAGTGCTGGTAGATATGATTCGTGTGTGTGTGATAGATTTTGGTGGTCATTGGGATAAATTCTTACCCTTAGCAGAGTTTTCGTACAACAATAGCTATCATTCGAGTATAGATATGGCCCCATTTGAGGCATTGTATGGGAGGAGATGTAGGTCCCCCATTGGTTGGTTTGATGCATTTGAGTATAGACCTTGGGGTACTGATATTCTGAGGGAATCATTATAGAAAGTGAAATTTATTCAAGAAAAGCTTTTAGCAGCTCAGAGTAGGCAAAAGGAATATTAGAAAGGTTAGAGACTTGGATTTTATGGAGGGTGAACAAGTCTTGCTGAAGGTTTCACCCATGAAAGGTGTGATGCGATTTGGTAAGAGAGGTAAGCTAAGTCCGAGGTATATTGGACCGTTTGAAGTACTTAAGCGCGTGGGGGAGGTGGCCTATGAATTAGCCTTGCCTCCAGGACTGTCAGGAGTGCACCCGGTATTTCATGTGTCTATGCTGAAAAAATACCATGGTGATGGAAACTACATTATTCGTTGGGATTCAGTTCTTCTTGATGAGAATCTTTCTTATGAGGGGTAGCCTGTTGCTATTCTAGATAGGGAGGTCCGCAAGTTGAGATCAAAAAGGGGATTGCATCTATCAAGGTTCAGTGGAAGAATCGGCCAGTTGAAGAGTCCACTTGGGAGAATGAGGTTGATATGCAAGAAAGATATCCACATCTTTTTAAAGATTCAGGTACTCTTTCTCGCCCTCGCCTTTCTTTTTGGTCGTTCGTGGACGAACGATGGGTAAATTGGTATCTATTGTAACGACTCTTTTGGTCGTTTTGAGTACTAGAACTTTTTATTTCATAAATATTTTTCCGATAGATTTTAAATGGGTGTTTTGGACTATTAATATTTATAACTATGAAATTAATGGGGTAGTTTTACTAATTTATTTAGTTAGTGGTTAAGAAAATAATATTAAAATAAATAGTGGGTCACTTTTACCACTTTTATAATTAATTACATAATATTTAGGGTAAAAATAAAATAAAATAAAATAATAACCTGTAGAAAAAAAGAAATCGAGAAAAGGGGGAGAAGGAAAAATAGACCTAGCGAAATTTTCCGGCGGCGTCTACTAGTGAAGACCGACATCCAGGTTATGTTACTCCCCAATTGACTTAATTAACTGGTTGTTTAGAATTACAATTAGGTGTATGCACGAGTGAAGGAGACGTTGGGTTGTTAATGTAGTATTACAAGTTAATAGTAATATTATTATATTGTTGATTGGACAGAAAATAAAGATACATATGTACTAGTATTATATTGATAAAAAAGAGATGTAGATTGATAAAGGGAAAACAATTGTTGCCTGTAAAACAATAGAAGTTAATTACTAAGTAATAATAATAAAAAAATGAAGATGAGGAAAGCATCGAGAAGCATTAGTTAATTTAGGGGGTAAGAAAATTAAGGTGTGACATTTGAATAAAAGTGTCTATATTAATATAATAATGTTAGTATGTATGTACATATGTTAATATGGGAACTGAATGTGCAGATTTAACGTGAGGACTGCCACTGGTTCCGACACCAGTGGCTTTAGGAGGGGATATTATAACTTATTATTATTATTATTTAATAAACTAAAGTTTGATATATTGAGATAGGTAATAAATTTAGGTGTATTAAATTATTTTAAACTTCATTCAAAGTTATGATAATTGGAGAATGGGAAATTTTTTCTTAGGTTTGAATTAGGAAATTTATTACATAATTAGGTGAATTTATGGGTGTAGGCTAGACACAGATTAATCGGAGTGTTTATTGTCTTGTGAACTTACACCTTATATATATATATATTTGATAGATTGAAAAGGTTCATAGGCATTGAGGAAAGCAAAGTCATTGGAGAGGTAGCTTGCTTGATTTCGGTTCTTCGGTGGAGGTAGGTTATGGTTTATTTCTATGTGATAGATAAACTCTAAATAACGATTGATATGTATTGAGTGATATTGTAAAGTCTCCTATGTACTTGATTGTGTGGTTGTATTTTTTGATTGTGTGGTTTGTGGTTGGACTAAAATTATGAGACTGTTGAATTTCTAATCTTGAACCCTCTCTACTAAAATAACGTTTTGAATAAAGAAGGCTTGATGAAACAAAATAATGAGATAATTGGATCGGAGTGTCACGTTCCGACACGATATTATGGGATCGTAGTGTCACGTTCCAACACGATATATGGGATCGGAGTATCACGTTACGACACAATAACATTAAAGGAAAGGAATCTTGAAGTAACAAAATATACTTAATCTCAAAGAATCTGTTTTTCAAAATGAGTATGGTGTGGAGGCATGAGTCCTCATGGGTGTGCTTGATGTTGTAATTGCTGGTGTGCCTATTATGGTGTTGTTGTCAACGGTTCATGTGTTTGTTGTTTGCCACCTGTTAAGTATCGTAGTTGATTTTATATTATTACTCAATATATATTGATTTCTATTTTGAGTTGACCGATGATACCTACTCAGTACGTGTTCCTTGTACTGATCCCTACTTGTATTTTCTTCTTTGTTCTTTGTGGAGTGCAGCAAGTGTACCATCGACTTCAACTCGCCCTCAGCTCTAGTCAGTCTCCAGCACATCAAGGTTCAGGGTTAGCTATTATTTCTAGCTCGTGCTGGATTCTCTCATTCACGTCTTGATGTCTTTGAAATTCGGACATGGACCATCTTTTTACTTATATTGGTTTCTTAAATAAACTTAGACTTGGTAACTTGAGGATAGATGTTCTTGATGTGATGACTTCCAGATTTTGGGGGTAATAAGTGTTAAACTTTAGAAGCTTATTTAATTGGTTACATTAATAAGTTTTGGATCTTCCGCATTATTTTTGTTATTCATAGTTGAACTATTGGTAAATGTTGGGGTTTATAATTGTTGGTTCGCTCACCTAGTAGGTTAAGTTTTGGTGCCACTCACGACTCGTTTTGGGTCGTGACAATGGCACGTGAAAAAAAAATTATAGCAATTATTTTTTGTAATATTTTATCAATATCTACAATCAGAAATAATTTTTATAGTCATGCAAAAAACATTAAAAAGTATAAACAATAAATATGTATAAGTAGAAGTGAGTTGTTAAGGCTTTATCAATGATAATAAAGTAATGTTAATTTTATAGGTAGAAGCAGATACATGTTATACTCTATAATAATTTTAATTCTTTTAAATAAGATATGTTGATGTTTAAGATATGAGTTTCATTTTCTTATTCAATATTCACTTACTACTTTTTCTTTTAAAACTTATACATCAATTTAAAATGACAATTATTCCATACCCTTTTCATTTTGATTTGAATATATTATTTTGAATTGGCGTGAATATTGAGAAAATAAACTAACTTTTAAATCTTGTATTGATAAATGAATGATATGTGAAATGTAACAAAATGCTCTTTATTCTTGTGATTTTATAAATGACATATGAAAAGTATCAACTAAGAGCGGCCAAAAATAAAGAATATACACTATACATTTTAAACTGACCTAAAAACGGTAAGACAAAGAAATTAAAATAAAGGAAGTACTAAATAAAAGTCCATCCCATTCAATAATAAACATATTCAAAGGTAAAAATTGAAATCATAAATATAACAAACATAATATTAGATATGTAAATCAAAACTCTATATGTACACAATTAATTCATTGAATTTTAAATAAAGGTAAAAATATCTACTCATTAGATCTAGATGGCGCTTATTTGAAATAGGACGTATTGTTTTCATGAACTCTTAAAGGAGAAAGGGACATTCAAATAGTTTGATACGGAAATTTTGTATCATACTCCATAAGTTGGTTCGCTACTCTTTCAACTTCTTCATCTGCAGCTTTCAAGAGATCACTTATCTTATTAAGGTCAGAAAAACTGAGTTGTTCATATGGAAGTTCTTTTCTTAATCCTTGGAGAGATTTTCCACGTTTGTTTTGTTGTTCTAGTGAATTCTCCACAATGTTTAGTTCAATGTTTATCTCATCAACATTGACATTTTGATGAGCTAAAATAGTGGGGTTAGGAGCAGCAAAGTTGGGTAGACGATTTTCTCCAAGAAACATATCCAACATTAACTCGGCGGAAGGATGTCCACATGAATATACTTTGTTGCTAGCTCAATATATCACAACAACAACATAAGCACCGCATAAAGTACATCATTCACTTGCCTTTTTAAATAGGCCAATACGTCTTTTTGAGAATGTTACTTGTCTATTTTTTTAATTTTGTATCCTTGCAATTACAATTCTTTTGCGACCAATACACATTTTGATGGCTAAATTTCTAAATTGAAAATATAGGAAATATGATGTTGGGTTTCTGTTCTAACCAACTATTTATAGCGAGAAGATCATCATATTTTTGATAAAGATGAACTCAAACAACAAAAATGTAAAAATATTTATGTTGATTTACTTATAAGGTTGGATTTTAACCAAGATCATTATTTTTGTTAAATTTCTTTAAGTTTATTTGTATCATTGTCAATCTATAACCTTAGTAATTACAAATTACATATTTTCCTAATTAGACTGATGTTATTGAATAATGTAAGAAGTTTTTATTATCTCATTCTTTTGTGACATATATTTTCGTAAATTGAAATTTAAATTGATTAAATTTTATAAGGTAAATTTTTGTTATTGTATTTATAGATTTTCTAAATTTGCTCTTGTTCAAACATGTATAATTCCTAATATAGTCATGCCTAATAAAAGACCTTCCACTTTTAGCATTGACAATACAAAAATATTTATAATCTTACTCATATTCATGTACAAAATAATTTAAGCATTTCAATTTAAAAGTTAGTTATTTGTGCATGTTCTAGAGAATTTGTAGACTTGTAAAATATACTCGTAACTTATAAAAAATAAAATAATATTGTAACTGTAAGAAAGCCTAAATTATAACGCAATTGAAAATATATAAATCGTTTTTGAATATTCTCCTACATTTTATATTTCATTATAACTTTTAAAACAATACAATGAAATTTGTGTCTTGTTCATCTAACCACTAGATATTGTAATATGATACGATACATTATGAAATTGTAACATCCTGCCATAGAAATAGTTAAATTGAGAAATCTCTAAATTGGAAATCGCCAAATTGAGAATTTATCAAGTTATTCTTAAGTTGTGACTTTTTGGGTCAACTTCAAACAATCATAACTTTCAGTACATGAAGAGTTAATTGGCACATAGTATACCGAATAAAATATCTTGGAATCCTATTTTCAACGCCACTCAGTTGTGTAAGTTTTAAGTTCGAATAAGGAACATCTGCTCCTTTAAAGTTATTATGAGCATTTAAGAAATTTACCCAAACTAGTGAGGGGTATTTTAAACATTTCCTTACATAATACGATTAAAAGGTATTTAGTAATATTTTGTTGTCATATCTGACATGGGTAAGTTTTACAAATCCTTAATTAATCTTTGGGTTTTAGAAGAGAGTTAAAGAAGAGGAAAAGAAGAGAAAAGGAAGCAATTAAGATTGCTTACAAATTGAGGAGTGATGAACGCTAATCTATTATAAAACCATCGAAGATTTGTTGTTGAACCTAGAAGGAACGTAACAATTTGAATTCATCTATGAAGTTATAAATGTAATATAGTCGGCGGTATGGATAAATATTGTCAAAAATATTTAAGTGAATTGAAGGGGTGGACAACAAATGTTAGATGGGAGGAATTGGTTTGTGGATTTGAACTCATATTAACTCAAGTGTGTATGTAAACCATGTTGCCATCATGGGCATTAAGGGGTCATATTTTTTAAATGATCACGTAAGTTAACCGGTAGATCCACTAAGTTAAGTAGTTCTATGCGATGTCAAAATATAGGACAATCCTGACAGAATGGGCAAAAGTTTTATCACCACTAAGGCTCATAGTGGTGGTTGTCGATTAGAGAATCTTCCACAAAAATGATATTACTTCCATATGAGTAAAGTTGAGTTTGTCATTGCATTTTCTTTAACAAACTAAGTGTTTTCATTGTTTTCAAAGTTTATATACTGCATGTGCTTAATTTTTTATATTAAATTATGTCATTCATGAGTTGAGTAGTGCCATGGTAAGTGTTACTTCTTACTCTATTCACGCTTAAGTTCTGATTAGCATTCCAACTCGCATACTCTTACTTTTAATGTAATAATTCAAGTTGGCCTGCATCGTAACATGATGTAGACGTAGGTAACCAGGATCAACATCATCCAGCGCCTAGTTGATCCAGCTGAGCACTCAGAGTAAGTGAGGAGTCTTCTTGCATTTTGGAGGACACATTTACTTGCTTTTCAACCATTCATTTATAGGATATTGTGGTGTCTGTTCCAACGTTCATCTCAATATTGTAGTGGCTTCAAGAAAGTCAGACAGTTTAGTTTTGAGTCTCTTATTTTATCGCAGATGTTTTGCTTGACTTACATGCCATTTTGGCCAAGTTATTTATTTCAAGTTATTTTATGTGAATATTTTCTTATATTAAGTTACGTCTTTTGCTGAGTTAAGTTAGCCACGACAAGGGTCCGCACAAGGCCAACATTGGTCAATGAATGTCAGCCACGTCCATGGTGTAGGCTCAGGGCGTGACAGTAGGTAATTTAGAGTGTAGATGTAATTGCTTTCCATAAAAAACTATTACAAGTCAAGCAAGTTCTTGCGAAATTCGACAATGTTAAAAATATAAACACCGTTGAACCTTTATTTATCTACTCTCTCAAGATAGATAGGTAAAATTGAGTTTAGGATTCACTTTATCGAGCTGAACCAACATTACTAAAAAAACTACAATAATTGATGTAAATCCATGGTTAGAAAACCTCATCCTGAAGCAACCCAAAACTCTAAGTTAGAGTTGCATGTGTAACAACTATTTATAGATTGATATACAACTATCGATTAAACCCACTCCATTTTTAACAACCCGTACTCGAAAACAGACCTTAATGGAGATTTTTCAGAAGTTGTAGGTAAGACCCACGGTCTCCACCCACAAACCGTAGGGTTTCCCATGGCCTGTTCTGGTGGTTCATGATCAACATTTGTAACACCCATGAACTCAGTCCTAGAATTTTGTCTATGATCGACCAATGGTTGGACCCACATACTTTACTTTTTACCATGTAGTATGATCCGAATCCATGGATCAGAACCGTAGGAACCAGCCTCTAGTCATGGCTAACCATTGACAAGCACGAACCATCAGTCGATCGATAGTGCTTCGGTGACCTCGAAAAGAGTTATGTAAGGGGTGTTTTAGTCTTTTGTGTATGTTAGAACTATAAACTACATCGTTAAACCCTAAACTATGTGGGTTTTTTAGTTTTTTTTAGCCTAAAAACATAATTAGCACTTATCCAAGATAGATCATTCATCAAAACATAGAAACTTCGAAATTAAAGAGGAGAAAAAGGTGACCAAACCCTTCCGAAGAATGCGACAAGGTTTCATTAGTATCAGCCACGAAATAAAAAGATTTCATCGTAAAAATTTTCACTAGGTATGTGGGATTCACTAGTGGATTCCTTTTAGGCACTAAATTTCATTTAAAATATTGATTATCGTACCATTATCAATACCTAGGGTTTATTAAACATTAGAAATGCTGGGGTTTACCTATTGGAATGATCCAAATCGTATTATCATGAATTCACTATCAGTTTTTCCCAGTTTCATGCACAAAATCAGAACCCTCTTTATGTAGTTCTTCTAGTTCCTGAATTATACATGTTAGGTCAGTAAATTGATTTGCATAAGAACATGTTCGAATGCATTATTCTCAGCATATTAACGTTGCATTCTCAATTTACAGGTCCGGTTTGAGCTATCTAGTGTTAAAACATTTAAGTCATAACATGATAATTTCTTAATCATGTGTGAAGCTTAATTCCAATTGGACTGGGGTATGTCACCCCCAATTAACAGAACCACGTGCCCTATTGGATGTAAGTCCCCTTTGTGCGCATCATTTTATCCATCAAGTCATTATGCCTATATATCTCTGGCAGGGTATATAGGGTCTTCTCAATGGGCTGTATAAATCGGACTTCACATTTAGCTCATTTGGTTTTAAGTCTGTTATTAATAGGTCCCTTACAGTCCAGTCATATTCTATTGCATTTACCATGTTATCAGTATAGTTCAGTATTCAGTTGCTCCATGTTATCAACTTTGTCATTGCATTAAGTTTAGTCATGTACAATACTTTTAGTATCCTATTGTATATTCAAATCATGTTATTGCTTAGATGCTTTGAATCAGTAATGTTATTGTTCAATATTATGTTTCCTTCATGCTTGGTACCTTTTAATTACTAACACATATTCTATGTTACATCTTCTCGTGATGTAGGTTCTAGTCCTCAACATTCAGATCACGCATAGATCGCTTCCCGATCATTAGTTCAATAATACGTATACCCTTCGTAGAGGAATATTACGTAGTCTTCTACTTTTATTGCACAAAAATTTATAAAATATAACATAGTCATAATAGTCATCTTATATCATAACGTTCTAATAAAAGTGTAAGAACTTGGGAATAACTCATACATCAAAGTAACAATGCCTCATATGGGTTATATAATGTTTCATACTAAATTAAAAGGAAAGAGCATAATAGTCTTAAACTCAAAAAACCTACATTAGCTAGATAGTGGCGTCACCCTCGGAAAGTGAGGACCTACCCTACTTGGATGAATAAGAGACACAAGCCTTCTTCAAGTCGTTTTCTAAGCACTTCAAAGAAAGAACCTAAAATGTTGGGGAAAAGGAAGAAATGGGGTTGGTACACCACTTGTGCTAAGTATGAGACCATATCCACACATACTTTGAAAACATGCTAAGGAAAGGGACTTTTCATACAGGTATGAATTTACTTCGAATTTTTTTTGCATATTCAATAAGGCCATATCAAATGACTTAGGCATATAATTAAGTCATAGGCGTGTACATCACAATACCAACAACATAAAAACTAGTCAAATCAACATGCATATCATGTAATTAGAAATATAATAAACGCAACTCTACCATCAAGTCATAACCACAGCAAGCATGAATAAGTGTTCATTATAACATAACAAAAGCAAGACAATTACCCATCACCCCTATCATGTTAACAAGTGCAATGAACAAACAAGGCCTTATAACCTTAATAAATCAATTAACCCAACAAGAAACATGACTAACTTCCTATTTCAGTTATCATAACAATTAAAGGTACATAACATTATACTTTAACAATATAGACCAACACATATTCATAAGTGACAACAAATAAACATTTAGTGTGAACAATGTGTAAGTTCATCATATACATATCATGTATTACTATAAGCATATTCATACATAGTTACGGCCTTTTAAAGTTCCCTTCAAGGAAAACTAGTGCAGGCATAGGTAGAGTCCCATACCCGTACCTAGGAAAAGTCTACCTCTCAAGTCACCTTAATTACTTTATACTTTATTACTTCATTTTATTTTATGGAACACTTACCTTAACTGACATAGAATACAAGAGCTAAGTGTGGAATCCGATGTTGTAAACTTTACACTGAAGGAAGGTGGTCTACAAGCCAAAGTAAAACCAAACATAAACGTAGCTTTCTAGGTGGATCCACTAGCTAGTTTTCCTATGGGAGTAGAATAAATCTAGAACTAAGAGATATGTATAATCCCTCTACATACAACTTGGCAATTGGGGCCTCCACTCATGTGAATCCATTGGATGAGTATCCCTCATTGGGCAGTCAACAATGCATGTGGAATTATAGGGTGGATCTTCCTCCATGGAAAGTTGTCACCTCTCATTGTCATGTTCACTCGGTGCTAAGCTAAAGTCCCTTTTTTAAATTTCATGAATGTCTTTATTAATCATCATAATTTATTGTAGGTCATAGGTTCTAACGCTTGTATAACATCATCATCATCATAGCTCAATGAGAATTGTATGAGTATTGTCCTTTTGTTACAGTTTATATAGGTGAGGTTAGCACATTAACATCTTTATATCATGATAAGGCATATTGGAAAATCATTCACCATCCTTATAACATTTACATCATAAGTAACACCTCACAATGATAATAAAGAAATTTCAATTCAACATCATACCACCCTATCAATCCTAATACAATGCATACTCTAATACAACATCATGACTTAATCACAGTTAAATACAATTTGATGTAAAGGATAGGGATCATAAGACATACCAAGTCTCTTTCATAGTTCATTATCAAGGTCTTACCACAAACCCTCAATTCAACCCAATTTGGGTATACATCATCATAAGTAAATAATCAACATGATAACAAGGCTAGAAGAATTACTAAATTACAATTTAATACTAAATCATAGCTTAAGACAAAATACTTAGGGTCGATTCACAACATACTTCATAACCTAGATCATCTTGTCAAGAACTAGAATGAAAGACTACAATGAACCCTAATTCATTCATAATTAGAGTAAAAACATCATCTAGTGGTATTTCAACCAATAACCAAGTCAACTGAACCTATACAATCTAATTGATATCAAGATCAAAACCTAGGGTTAAGGGTTAAGGGTCATCTTCTACAAACTAGACCAAACCATAAATATATACCATAATTAGATTAGAATATATGTTAATATATTCATAATATCTAAAATAAATCATAAACAAATCAATTCATAAAATCATTTTCTTATTTGATGAAAATCCACTTGAAAACTCAATTTTTAGAAATCATTTTGATAGAACCCTTTGAGGAAAGAGGTCTTAAAGGTGAATTAGATCCCATACATTGTTAATTTGTAAACATTACTAAATAAATATTTCTATTTGATTCCCTAAAACCCTCCCCTATCTTGGCATTCAATGGAGTTTTTACTAGAAAGAGAAAGTAGAGAGAAGGAAGAGAGTTTGGGTTTGTGAGTTGTGATTAGTCTAATGGCGTTGGGGTCTTTATATGGGGTGTTAATTAACCTAATTTTGCATCCCTAATCCCCTAAATAATTAATTAACCCCCTATTTAATTAATTGACCCAACTACAAACGAGAAGTATAAACAGATCACTCACCCACGAGACCCCGTTGACCCCTCGTGTGTCAATCGATGGACCAACCCCCCCTTCCGTGCTGCACAACCGTAGATTAGTTCAGAGAGTGTGCAAAAGATCCCTTTATAGGATTTGCCTAAATGTTGGTCAATGGATGGCATCGACGCCCCATCGATCCTCACACGTTTCGTCGATTCCCTTCCGTGGGTGCACAATACCCAGATAGTGTTTTACTCAACATGCAAGGGTCCTCCTCAAGGTCCTTTGGTAGGTCCTTGGGGACTCGTACCCGGACGTTTCGACTATGAATCAACAACAATACGTTTTAGACACCCTTCCACCAATTGCATGAATATCCGACGCATAAAAGCTGGTTAAAGAGGATAAGGCACGCCACTACGTCCTTGAACTTGTTTCCAGACGTGTTGGACGTTCTTGGAAATTTTGGTTTCTAGACCTCCTAAACAACTTATATTCATTAAAATGGACCTGAAAACATGTTTAAACCTTAGGAACTTTCGTCCTCGAATGACACATAAAATCTTTTGAAGGAAGAAATAGACTCAAGACAAGCAACCCAACGATCAATGAATACATAACAACATCAGTCATAACATAAATCATATCACTTTACTCGAGGCAATTAAAAACCTCAATTACCACATATAAGGATCAACATTACATTATGAGTAACATCCTTCTTAAAACAACAAGAGCTCAACATTGCAGTTATGAGTCAATTATGCCAAAGTTCAACATATCAACAAGCTACATATCATTTCATAAAGACTCACCGTATCAAAATGCACGACATGATTTAAAACAAGCAAAATTGCGAAATTGACAACTTCCAAGTTAATAAGGCATGTTTCATTATAACTTCACTGTAACAATAACAAAAATGCACATTTGGCAACACTTCACAAATTATCAAGAAACTTCAATTTTAAGTTATTATTTTCGTTAATAGTAAGAACTACTATCCTTAGTTATCAAATAGATGAGGGTTATGGGACTTAATGTTAGCCTCGACGTCCCATGTTGCACCCTCAACTCGGTGATTATTCCATAAACTTTCACGGAGCCACTTCTTTATTCGTAAATTTATTTACTTGTCTATTAAGGATTTGAACTGGAACTTCCTCATATGCGAGGTTATACCTCACACCAAGACCCTCAATAGTAAGAATAGAATCGGGATCACCAATACACTTCTTAAAAATAGAAATATGGAAAATCGGATGAACCGAAGCCAATTTACTAGGAAGCTTCAATTCATAGGCAACTTTACCAACTCTTTGTAACATTTCATAGGGACCCACATAATGAGGACTCAACTTACCTTTCTTGCAAAATCTAACCACCCCTTTCATAGGCAAAGTTTTCAAATACACCTTATAACCTTCTTCAAACTCTAAATCCCTTCTCCTATGATCGGCATAAGACTTTTGCCGACTATAGGCCGTTTGCAAAAGATTCCTTATAAAATGGACTTTCTCAAAACTCTTATAAATCAAATCGGGACCAAGAAGAGAAGTTTCACCCACTTCAAACCATCCAATAGGATACCTACACCTCCTACCATATTAGGCTTCATAAGGAGCCATGGATATGGATAAATGGAAACTATTATAGTAAGCGAACTACACCAAAGGCAAATGCTTGTTCCAATTTCCCTTGAAATCAATAATACAATCCCTAAGCATATCTTCAAGGGTTTGAATAGTATGCTCCGCTTGACCAACCATTTGGGGATGAAAAGTGGTACTTAACTTTTCCTTAGTACCCAACCCTTTTTGGAATGACCTCCAAAATCTAGATGTGAATTGTGCACCCCGATCTGATATGATGTATAAGGAATACCATGGTGACACACGATCTCATCTATGAAGATCCTTGCATAATCTTCAACCGAATAAATAGACTTGACTGGAATAAAATGTGCGGAACCAGTCAACCTATCCACAATCACCATATAGAGTCATATTGCCTTTGAATCCGAGGCAAACTTAATACAAAATACATATTGATGTTTTCCCACTTCCAAGTAGGAACTTTGATTTCTTGTAGCAATCGCCCGATTTTTTGATGCTTGTCTTTAACTTGTTGGAAATTTGGACACTTAGCGACAAATTCCGCTATATCCTTCTCCAAACCTTCCCACCAAAATACATCCCTAAGGTCATGGTACATCTTTGTTGAACCCGACTGAATGGAGTAATGGGACCCATCTTTCTCAAGAATCTTACTCATCAAACCATCTATATTGGGAACACATAACCTCTGTTGTTACCTCAAGACACCATCCTCCCTAAGGATAATTACTCATTGAGTTTACAAAGAACCGATTCCTTCAACATCATCAAAGTTTTATCAAGGTGTTGTTTGGAATTAACCTCAACCATCAAGGATGACCCGGAGTTATGATGGACCATAAAACCACCATTTGGAGAATCTTCCAACCTCACACCCAATCTAGCCAACATTTGAACATCTCTCACTAGGTCTTTCTTGGCTTCCTCAATGTGAGATATACTACCCATGGTCATCCGACTTAAAGCATCCACAACCACATTTGTCTTGTCGGGGTGATAGAGAACACTTATATCATAATCTTTCAACAATTCTAACCACACTCTTTGTTCGAGATTAACTCCTTTTGGTTAAACACATATTGGAGACTCTTATGATCGGTATACACATCAACATGGACTCCACACAAGTAATGCCTCCATTTTTTAAAAGAAAATACCATGGCCGCTAACTAAAGATCATGAGTTGGATAGTTTCTCTCATGCACCTTAAGTTGACTACAAGCATAGCCTATTACCTTCCCATATGTCATAGTCTCACACCCTAAACCTACTCGGAATGCGTCAAAATACACAATGAAACCCTTTGTACACTCCGGTAAAGTCAACACTAGAGCTGAAGTAAGCCCTTCTTTCAACATTTGTAAGCTTCTCTCACATGCCTCCGACCACTCAAATTTCTTACTCTTTTGGGTCAAAGTAGTCAAGAGGGATGCAATGGATGCAAAACAATTCACAAACCTCAGATAATAACCCGCTAGACTCAAGAAACTCCTAATGTCGATTGGAGTCAATGGTCTAGGCCAATTTTTAAGCTCTTCCATTTTCCTTGGATCAACATCAACTCGCTCACTAGAGATGATATGACCGTTAAATGCTACTTACCTTAACTATAACCCACATTTGTTATTGTTGGCAAATAATTGGTTCTCCTTAAGCACCTGCAATACCACCCTCTAATGGTTCTTGTACTGACCCTCATTTTTCGAATATACCAAGACGTCGCAAAAGACGACAATGACAAATGAAACTAGGTAATTTTGAAACACCCTATTCATGAAGTCCATAAATGCCGCCGGGCATTCTTGAGACTAAAGGACATTACTAAGAACTCATAATGACCATATCTATTCCGAATTGCCGTCTTTGGTATATCCTCCTCTCACACTAAGTTGGTGATACCCCGATCTCAAGTCAATCTTAGAAAAGTAGCTTGCCACTTAGAGTTGATCAATCAATTTGTCAATCCGAACGATAGGATAATTGTTCTTACTAGTGATTTTATTGAGTTGGCAGTAATAAATGCACATCCTAATGGACCCATCCTTCTTCTTCACAAACAAAACCAGAGCTCCCCATGGAGAAATACAAGGTCTAATGAAGCCCTTCTTTAGTAAATCTTTGAGTTGAGCCTCCAATTCTTTCAGTTCGGTCGGAGCCATCCGATAAGGCAGAGTTGAATGGGATTTGTGTCAGGTAACAAGTCAATACCAAAATGAATTTCCCATTCGGGAGAAATACCAGGATGATCACTAGGAAAGAACTCGTGAAATTTCATCACTACGGGGACCGACTAAATGGGAGGAATTTCGGAGTCTAGTTCTCGGACTCTTACTATATAATATAAACACCCATTGGAGATCATTTTGCATGCTTTCAAACAAGAGATGATACGACCTCTAGGGATAGAATTTCCCCCCTTCCACTCTAAAACGCGCTCATTTGGAAAGTTAAACTTCACCACCCTCGTTCTACAATCTATAGAGGTAAGGCAAAAATGCAACCAATCCATACAAAAAATGACATCAAAGTCAAGCATATCAAGTTCCACTAGTTCAATATAAGAAACTCTATTGGACAACATTATAGGACAATTTCTATAAACCCTTTTTGCAACAACCGACTCACCCATCGGGGTAGACACTATAAATGGTTCATGCAAAACAACGGGCAAAATGTTGAACTTTTTAGCTACTAGAGGAGTAACAAATGATAAGGTATCAGTGGGATCAAGTAAGACATATACATCAATAGAAAATACTTTCAACATAGCGGTCACAACGCCACGAGAAGTTTCTTGCTCAACATTTGAGCGGAGAGCATAGAAGCGATTCTTCTTCGGAGCCTCACTTGAACCACTTGCTTTCCCACTAATCTTGTCTTGACTCTTCACTTTATGGAAATCACTAACGTTGTGACAAATCTTGCCACAACCAAAGCAAATACCTGTTCCAACTAATCATTCTCCTTTATGCCCTTTTCCACACTTGGCACAAGTAGACTTCTTGTTGGGTGAGCTAGTATCCCTTCCCGTATTAGAATAAAGATTAGAAACCCGCTTCTTAAACCTAGGCTTGTCTTGTATCTCAAGCCTAATCTTTGACGAACAACCAACAAAAGTTCTGGCCCTCTTAGATCTCTACTCTTCCTCTTAGACCTTGCCTCTTGTACATGTTGGTCATGAACCATAAGACAAAAAATGTTCATGTTGTCATGTAGCATAGCCGAATGACACTCCTCTTGCAAATCATCCTACACCCTTGTCACAAAACGACTTATTTTATCTCTAGGATCCGAAACCCAAGAAGCAGCATATTTTGACAATTTAGTGAATTTCAAAGAGTATTCATGAACACTTATACCGCATTGGTGAAGGTTGATAAACTCCATCACTTTAGCTTCCCTCTTCTCCCTAGGAAAGAATCGATCAAGAAAAGTCTTCTTGAATACTTCCCAGCTCACGAGTCCACCTCTTAAACGCCTATTGTCCCTCCACTGAACATACCATGCTTGAGACACATCCTTGAGTTAGTAGGTGGATAACTCGGCCTTTTCACTAGTAGACAACCCCATAGCAAAGAGGATCTTATAGACTTCATCGATGAACTCTTGGGGGTCTTCTTCAACCTTGGAGCCATAAAAAGTAGGAGTGTTCATCCTCGTGAAATCCTTAGACGGAAGTCCATGGTAGAAACTTGTTGCTGAGCTCGGGGTACGACCTCCCGATTAGATTAGGCCGTCATGGCTTGGGCTTGAGTAGTGGTGGATTTGGATTTGGTAGTAATGGCTTGAGCCATTTGGAGGAGAACGACCCTTTTGTTTTCATCGTTGAAGGAGGATTCACCAGAGCTTGGTCATCATTCACATCTTCTTCAAGAGGAGGAACTTGATCACCACGGGCAGGAACTCCCACATTGGAAATTTCTTCTTCAAGTCTTTGTGCCTCATTCCTTTGGGTATTCATTGCCTATAATCACAACAATAGGATTATGTGCAAAAGCACATAGAGTTAACTCTCCAAAGGATGAATATTTGACTTCCAAGAAAGTAAGCGTTTCCTTGGCATCACGTAGGTTCCTATCCATAAGTGTGGCGCGCTTCAAAATTATGAATACAAACTTATATAGATGTTTCAGAGAGATACATTGACTCATGATAATTCAACCTCATGCTCTAATACCAAGTAAGTCAAATCCAAGAAAAGCCCCTAGACGTAACCGGCGTCCTTGTCCTCTTTGAGGACTAAGACTAGCCTCTTAGCTTACATCATTACATTCATAGGTCAAATTTAGCAGAATTTAATAGTTTTCATTACATCTACTCGGAGGTTTACACAGACCTCTACATACACATACTATGTATATATCGAGTATACATAGACCCTTCGTATAGGAAGGTTACTTAGATATAACACAGTCATAATAGTCGTCTCATCTCATAACCATCTAATAAGAGTGTAAGAACTTGGGAGCAACCCACACATCAAAGTAAGAATGTGTCACATACGCTATACAATGTTTAATATTAAATCAAAAGGAAAGAACATAATAGTCTTAAACTCAAAACAACTCCATTAGCTAGATAGTGGCATCACACTCGGAAAGTGAGGACCTACCATACATGGATGAATAAGAGATCCAAGCCTTCTTCAAGTCGTCTTCTAAGCACTTCAACGACTGTGACCTAAAATGTTGGAAAAAAGAAGAAATGGGTCAGTACACTTGTACTATGTATGAGACCATATGCACACATACTTTGAAAACATGCTACGGAAAGGACATTTCGTAAAGGTATGCAATTTACATTGAAAACATTTATGCATATTCAACAAGGCCATATCAAATAACTTAGGTATATTCATTATGTCATAGGCATGTACATCACAAGAACAACAACATCAAAACTAGTCAAGTCAACATGCATATCATGTAATTAGACATGAAGTGGAAGAAACTCTACCATCAAGTCATAACCACAACTATCATGAATAAGAACTCATTATAACATTACCAAAGAAAGACTATTACCCATCACCCCTATCAAGTTAACAAGTGCAATAACAAAGAAAAACCCCATAACCTTATTCAATCAAGTTACCCAACAAGAATCATGACTTACTTCCTAATTCACGTATCATAACATTTAAGGGTAAATAACATCATACTTTAACAATATAGACCAACACATATTCATTAGTTACACCAAATCAACATATAATATCAACAACGTGCAAGTTCATCATATACATATCTTGTATCATTATAATCTTATTCATGCATAGTAAAAACCTTCTAAAGTTCCCTCAAGGCAAATTAGTGCAATTGGGGCCTCCTCTCATGGGAATCCATTGGATGAGTATCCCTCATTGGGGAGTCAACAATTCATGTGGAACTATAGGGTAGATGTTCCTATATGGAAAGTCATAACCTCCCATTGTCAAGTTCACTCGGTGCTAAGCTAAAGTCCGTTTTTTTAAATGACTTTAATGTCTTTATTAATCATCATAACTTATTGTAAGGCATAGGGTCTAACCCTTGTATAACAACATCATCATCATAGCTCAATAAGAATTCTATGAGTATTGTCCTTTCATTACAATTCATATAGGTGAAGTTAGAACATTAACATCTTCATATAATGATAAGGCGCATTGGTAGATTATTGACCATCCTTAGAACATTTACATCTTAAGTCAACACCTGATAATCATAATCAAGACATTTCAATTAAACATCATACCACCCTATCAATCACAATAAAAGGCATACTCCCATACAAAATCATGACTTAATCACAATTAACCACAATCTGAAGTAAGGGATAGGTATCAGAAGACTTACACGGTCTCCTTCATAGTTCATCATCAAGGTCTTACCACAAATCCTCAATTCAACCCAATTTGGGTATACATAATCATAAGTGAATAAGCAACATGATAACAAGGCTATAATAATCATAACATTACAAATAAATAATAGAGCATAGCTTAAGACTAGATACTTAGGTCAATTTACAACATACTTCATAACCTAGATCATCTTCTCAAGAACTAGCATGAAAGACCACAATTCACCCTAATTCATTCACGATTAGTGTAACAACATCATCTAGTAGTAATTCAACCAATAACAAAGTCAATTTAACCAATACTATCTAATTCATATCAAGATCAAAAGCTAGGGTAAAGGGTCATCTTCTACAAACTAGACAAAAAAATTAAGATATATCATAATTAGCTTAGAATAAATGTAAATATATTCATAATATCAAAAAGAAATCATAAACAAATCAATTCATAACATCAATTTCGTATCAGATGAAAATCCACTTGAAAACTCAATTTTCAGAAATAAATTTGATGGAACCCTTTGAGGAAGGTGGTCTCAAAGGTGAATTAGATCTCATACCTTGTTAATTGGTGAAGATTGATGGAGAAACCTTGGTATTTTAATGTCTAAAATCCTCCCCCATATTTGTTTTTAATGGAGTCTTCACTACAAAGAGAAAGAAGAGTGAAGAAAGAGAGTTTGTGTTTGTGAGTTGTGATTAGTCTAATAGGGTTGGGGTCTTTATATGGGGTGTTAATTAAATTAATTAGGATTTCGTAAACCCCTAACTAATTAATTTAACCCCTATTAAATTAAAGTAACCTAACTAAGAATGAGAAGCAAAAATAGGTCACTTAACCATGAGACCTCGTCGATGCCTCGTGTGTCAATAGACGGACCAAGCCCTCTTCCGTGGTGCACATCCGTTGATGAGTTCAGAGAGTGTGCCAAATATCCCTTTTCAAGGATTTGGCACAGTTTTTGTCGACCCGTAGTTCCATACACGTTTCGTCGATTGCCTTCCGTAGGTGCACAATGCCCAGGCAGTGTTTGACTCCAACGTGCAAGGGTCCTCCTCAAGTGCCCTTGGTTTATCCTTGGTGAGTCGTACCTGGAGTTTTTGACTATGCATAAATTCTAATACGAGATAGACACCCTTCCATCAATTTTCATTGATTTTTGACTCCTAAAAGCTAGTCCAATAGGCTAAGGCACGCTAGTCCTCCTACAACTAGTTTTCGGACGTCATGGATATTCTTGGACGTTTTGGTTTATAGACTTCCTAAATGACTTATATTCACTTAAATGTACCTTAAAAAGTGTTTAAACCTTAGGACACTGATGTTAGGCTCTATAACACGTCTTGGCTTTTCGAAATGTTACAAACAACATTATCCGTTAGTCGTATTTCGTTGTGGATTGTTAAATTACTATCTTTAATTTCTTTTGCTTTAGTTTCAGTTTTTCTGGATCTAACTGGGGTATGTCCAAATATTTCTAGTCAATTTAGAGGCTTATTTCAAACATAGATCCACCTTTAGTCACTTAGTTTGACTTTTCTTTTGTATTTAAACTTTAATTATTTGCATTAATATTTTAGCGTAATGATATTCTCCATCATTTCAATTTTATCATGATTTAGCTTCTGCATGTTATTTCAATTTTATTTTTTCAGTTTATCTCTAGTATGCTTATAATTATGAAAGAAGGGTTAGCTTGGGGACTGATGTTTGTGTAATCAAGCACATAACTTCCAATGTAAGTGTCTACAATCAAACAATAATATATTAACCTAACCAAAGATTGGGGTCGTTTCCACAGGGAGTGCTTGTGAGAATTAATAGAAAATGAAATGATGTTCTAACTAGTCACAAGTGAAGACATTATCGAAAAAAAACATATTAAATTAGAGGGGTGACACAACCGTCAAGATATAAATGGGGGGTTTTGAAGTCGAAATAAATATTTAAAAATAGTAAAAACAATAAGAGGAACTAATAGAAAATGAGATTCTTGGGATGTGAAAGGTATACAAGATAGACTAAACTATTAAGTACATGATTTAAACAATAAATTTTATGATTAGTTGTTACTACGATAGACTTTAGTGGGCAAAATATTTCTTGTCAACAACTTACCTTGAATCAAATGGATTCCTTTAAGACAACCACTCGCTGCATGAAGAAGAACCTCTGCCTTAGCCCACTCACTCTCTTGAGCTAAGTGTACAAGAGAAGAACTAGGTTTCATTCTCACGAGCTAAACTTCATGTCGACCCCACCCATCATCCATCAATTTTGTACTCTTAGTTTTACGAACTCTCGATCTATCTAGGCGGCTACAAAGGTGAATTGTAAAAGCAACTATTTATCGATTAATATATAACTGTTGATTTAATGCACTTCAATTGTAACACCCCGTACCCGAAAACAAACCTTAATGCAGATTTTTGAGATGTTGCAGGTAAGACCCACATTATCCACCCACGAACCGTAGGGTTTCCCACGGCCTGTTCTGGTGGTTCGTGATCAACATTTGCAACCCCCAGAACTCAGTCCTAATATATTGTCTAAGGGTCAGCCAACGGTCGAACCCACATAATTTATGTTATACCATGTACAGTGATCCACTTTTGTGGATCAGAACCATAAAAATGAGCCTCTAGTCACGGCTAACCATTGACAAGCCCGGAACATCCATCAAGAAACAGTCCTTCCGTGACCTCAAAAGAAGTTATGTAAGGGGTGTTTTAGTCTTTTGTTTAAGTTTTGGAACCCTAAACTACGTCGTTCAACCCCTAAACTATATGGTTTTTGTTATTTTTGGACAAAAAACATAATTAGAACTTACCCAACTCAGATCATTCAGCAAAATTTAGAAACATAATAAGTAAAGAGGAGAAAGAGGCGACCAAATCCTTCAAAAGAATGTAGGAAGGTTTCATTGGTTCCAGCCCCAAAATTCACCGTGAATTTTTTGACTAGGTATGTTGGATTTCACCACTGGGTTCCTTTCCCCCATTAGGTCGCTAGATTTCATTCAAAATCTTGATTCCCTCAATTATTATTAATACCTACGGTTTATTGACCGTTAGAAATGTTAGTGTTTACCTGTTAGAATGATCCAAATCGTATTATCATGAATTCATTATCAGTTTGTCTCAGTTTCATGCATAAAATCAGAAACCTCTTTATGTAGGTCTTTAGTTTCTTAATTACACATGTTAGGTTAGTAAATTCAGTTACATAAGAACATGCCTCAGTTTTCGAATGCATTATCATCAACATATTAATATTGCATTCTCACTTTACATGTCAGGTTGAGTTATCCAGTGTTACAATATTTTAGTCATAACATGTTAATTGCTTAATCATGTGTGAATATTCATACCGAGTGGACTAGGGTAAGTTGTAACGACCTGTTTAGTCGTTTTGAGCAGCAGATTTTATTTCTGGAAAAACTGTGTGAGTCGACGGAACCCACGACGGACCGTCATGGACACGACGGGCCGTCGAGGGGGTCTCGTTCCAAAAGACATAGACTTCTGAAATTTGGGTACTGAAATCGACTCTCTGAACTTGGCGACGGACCTGCAGGACGAACCGTCGTGGGCACGACGGACCGTCGCAGGTGTCTCGTTCCAGAACACTTAGACTTCTGAAATTTGGGTACTGAAATCGACTCTCTGAACTTGGCGACGGACCTGCAGGACGAACCGTCGTGGGCACGACGGACCGTCGCAGGTATCTCGTTCCAGAATACTTAGACTTCTGAAATTTGGGTACTGAAATCGACTCTCTGAACTTGGCGACGAAGTGCAGGACGGAACGTCGTAGGCACGACGGGCCGTCACAGACTCCTTAAACAAATTGAGTCCATGACGAACCTGCATGACGGACCATCGCAGGCGCGACGGGCCGTCACAGGTTGCGTAATCCCAGGTGGAGTCGGATTTCTTTACACGTTTTAAGGGACGTTTTGGACTATTCCTACCTTAATTATAAAGTTAGAGGGTTAATGTTAATAAGTCTAATTATAAAGATAGAGGGTTATTACCATCTTTATACTTAATTATATGCTAATTAGGGTAAAAGAAAGAGGGTTTGAATAAGAAAAAG
>NC_028643.1:17065711-17091886 GCF_001406875.1 Solanum pennellii
GGGAAATAATAGATGTTGAATTTTAGAAGTTATTGAATTGTCTTTTATTAATGAGTTTAAGTCTTCCGCATTGCTTTATGTTGATATTAAATTGAAATGTTAAGGTTTAGATTGGTTGGTTCGCTCACATAGGAGGGTAAATGTGGGTGCCAGTCGCGGCTCGGTTTTGGGTCGTGACATAAGTAACCCAAATTAACAGAACCACGTGCCCATAGGATGTAAGTCCCCTTTGTGCACATCATTTTAGTCATCACGTTATTATGCTTATGTATCTCAGGTAGGGTACATTGTGTCTTCTCGATGGACATTATACATTGGACTTCACATTTAGCTCATTTGATTTTAAGTTGTTAATAGTATCTCCGTTAGAGTTCAGTCATATTCTATTGTATTTACCATGTTATCAGTTTAGTTTAGTATTAAGTTGCTCTATGTTATCAACTTGGTCATTGCATTATGTTTAGTGATGTTAAATACTTTTGGTATCCTATTTTATTTTAAAATTGTGTTATTTCTGAGATGCTTTGATTCAGTTATGTTATTGTTCATTATTAATCTATCCTTAATGTTGGGTACCTTTTAAGTACTAACACATATTTTGCGATACATCTTCTTCTGACGTAAGTTATAGTCCTCAACATTCAGATCACGCATAGATCGGTTCCCGGTAGTTAGTTCAACAACATTATCCTTGAGTGGTTTTTTTTGAGGACTAGTGATATTACTATCTTTAATGTTTTGAGCTTTAGTTTCAGTTTTTCTAGATCTAGTTGGGGCATGTCCAAGTATTTCTAGTCAATTTAGAGGCTTATCTGAAACATAATTGGTTCCATCTTTAGTCATTGAGTTTGACTTTTCTTTTGTATTTGAACTCTCAATTATCTATATTCAGATTATAGCTAAGTATTCTCCATCATTTCAATTTCATCATGATTTAGCTTCTGCACATTATTTATTGTTTCAGTTTATCTCTAGTATGCTTATGATTATGCAAGAAGGGTTATCTTGGGCTCTGATATTTGTGTAATAAAGGACACAACTTCGAATGAAATTGTATACAATCGTAAAATAATATAGTAACCCAACCAAGGGTTTGGGTCATTTCCACATGGAGTTCTTGTGAGAATTAATAGAAAAATAAAATGAAGTTCTAACTAGTCACAAGTAAAGATATTATCGAAAAAAACATATTAAATTATAGGGGTAAGTCAAGCGTCAAATATCAATGAGGGGCTTTAAAAATTGTAAAAACAATAAGAGAAACTAATGGAAAACGGGATTTTTCGGATGTGAAATGTATACGGTATAGACAAAACTATTGGGTATATGATTTTAACGATCAATTCTTTAAAACATTTGTTACTAGGATAGACTATAGTGGGAAAAATATTTCTCGCAAATAACTTACCACTAATCAAATGGATTCCTTTTAGACAACCACTTGCCGCACTAAGAACAACGTCCGCCTTAGCCCACTCACTCTCTGGAGCTGAGTTTTTGGGAGAAGGACTAGGGTTCACTCTCTCAAGCTAAATTTCATGTCGATCGAATCCCATCGGCCATCAATTTAGTAGTCTTAGTTTGATGACCTCTTGATCTAGCTAGGTGGCTACAAAGTTTAAATCGTAACAGCGACTATAATTTCATTAAATTCCAACACAACTACTAAACGAAATAACAATTAAACAACAAATAAACCATCAACAAGGAAGACCGAATAGATAATCTAACCCATATTCACAAAATCTCACCCCGAAGAATTGGGGTTTTAGTTAGACATATACAAGAGATAGATATTTATTGAAAAATGAGTTTTCATTCAAATGGTATGTACATTTAAGAATCCATGGATC
Organism: Solanum pennellii; assembly: GCF_001406875.1. NCBI lineage: Eukaryota > Viridiplantae > Streptophyta > Magnoliopsida > Solanales > Solanaceae > Solanum > Solanum pennellii. The sequence goes on from NC_028643.1 coordinate 17,067,565, forward strand.
TAATCCCAAATTTTGGAGATGAAACCCATTATATGTTCAAGTACTTCAAAACCCTCTTCTAACTTATAAATCAAGAATAAAAGTTCAAAATTATTGTTCAATACTAAGGAATTCGATCCCAAGCTAAAAGTAATAACTTCTATTTATAGTTATCAGAACATTTTGTTGAGAAAGACCATTCAACGCAGTTAGTCGGGATAGCCAATAAACTCGGCAATCCTCCCTTTGGTATGTTCACCACTGTCATGTGCTAGCCCATAATATCTTCATGTTTTTGATCATTGAGAGACATAGTACTACTTAGAGGAATTACTCAGCAACACACCCAAGACATCATTTCTCCGGTGATCATTGAGAGACATAGTACTCCTTTCCTTCCTGGTTCAGCTCAAAAAGGGGGTGTTACACCATTCTTAATAAAAGACCATCCACTATTAGCTTTCACAATATCAAAATATGCATTAAATTGGGTGTTACACTATTCTTAATAAAAGACCATCTACTATTAGCTTTCACAATATCAAAATATGCACTGTTTAATTTATTTTATTGTACAACAAATTTAAGGCACATCAATTCAGTATTTTATGTTATTTGGATGTCTTCTAGAGCATTTATAAATTTATAAAATATATTCGTCACTTATGACATTTGAAAAGAATATCATAATAATATTTTCTTAATAATTTATCCATATCTACAACCAGAAATTATTTCTATTGTCATTTAAATAATATTAAAAATTATAAACAATAAATATGTATAAGTAGTAGTGAGGTGGTAAGGCATGCTTTATGATTGATAATAAAGAATTGTCAATTTTATAGGTAGAAACAGATACATGTTATACTCTATAGGAATTTAAATTTTTTAAATAACATATGTTGCACTTGAAGCTATTTGACACGAGTTTCATTTTCATATTCAATATTCTCTTACTACTTTTTATTTCAAAACTTATACATCAATTTTAAATGATAATTACTCCATACCCTTTTTATTTTGATTTGAATATATTATTTTGAATTGGCATGAAAATTGAGAAAATAAACTAACTTTTAAATATTGTTTTGAAAAATTAATGATATGTGAAATGTAACGAAATGCTCTTTATTGTTGTGATTTTATACATGACAAATGAAAAGTATAAACTGAGAGCGGCCAAAAATAAAGCAACTACATAATTTTATTAAACTGGCCTATAAAAGATAAGACAGAGAAATGAAAATGAAGGAAGTACTAAATAAAAGTCCATCCAATTCAATAATAAACATATTCGAAGGTAAAGATTGAAACCATAAATATAACAAACATAATCATAGATATGAAAATAAAAATTCTACAAGTACACAATTATGTCATTGAATTTTAAATAAAGGTAAAAATATATGTTCATTGGATCAAGATGGCGCTTCATTGAAATCGGACGAACTGTTTTCATCTACTCCTTAAGGAGAAAGGGAAATTCCAATACTTTGATACAAAAATTCCGTATCATATAAATTTTGGCTCGCTACTCTTTCAAATTCTTCATCTGCAACTTCCAACAGTTCACTTAACTTTTTAAGGTCAGAAAAGAGCTGAGTTATTCTTATGGAACATCTTTCCTTTAATACTTGGAGAGCTTTTACATGTTTTTTCTCTTGTTCTAGTGAAATCTCCAACATCTTTAGTTCATTGTTGATATCATCAACATTGGCATTTTGATGATCTAAAACAGTGGGGTTAGGAGCATCAAGGTCGGGTTGACGATTTTCTCCAAGAAACATATCAACAATTAACTCGGGGGAAGGATTTCCACATGAATATATTTTTTTGATAGATGAAAAATCACAACAGCAACATAAGCAACACATTAAGTACATAGCTCACTTGCCTTTTTTAAATAGGCCAATATGTCATTTTGAGAATGTTACTTGTCTATTTTTTGAATTTTGTATTATTGCAATTACATTTCTTTTGCGACCAATGAATATTCTCATGGTTAATATTCTGAATTGAAAATGTAGGAAAATGTAATGTTGCGTTTATGTTCTAGCAACCTATTTATAGCGAGAAAATCATGAAATTATTTGATTAAAATGAACTTAAATTACAAAAATGTAAAAATATTTCTGATGATTTGCCTATAAGGTAGGATTTTAACAAAAATCATTATATTTATTAAATTTCTTTTTAAGTTTATTTTTATCATTGTCAATCTATAACAATCCTAATTACAAATTACATATTTTCCTTGTTAGATTGATGTTGTTGAATTATTTAGGAAGTTGTTATTATCTCATTCTTTTGGAACATATATTTTAGTAAATTGATATTTAAATTGATTAAATTTTATTAGGTAAATTTTTGTTATTGTATTTATAGATTTTATAAATTTTCTCTTGTTCAATCGTGTATATTTCCTAATATAGTCATGCTTGATAGAAGACCTTCCAGTTAGAGCTTTGACATTATGAAAATATTTAATATCTTACTCATATTCATGTACAAAATAATTTAAGCGCTTCAGTTTAAAATTTAAAGTTATTTGTGCATGTTATGGAGCATTTGTAGACTAATAAAATATATTAATAACTTATGAAAAATGAAATACTATTGTAACAGTAAGAAAGCCTAATTCATAACGCAATTGGAAATATATAAATAGATTTTGAATATTCTCATACACTTTATATTTCATTATAACTTTTTAAAACAATACAATGAAATTTATGTCTTGTTAATCTAACCACAAGATATTAAAAAATATGATACCATACATTGTGAAATTGTAATATCCTTCCATAGAAATAATTAAATTTCATATCGCTGAATTGGAAATAGCTAAATTGAGAATATATCAAGTTATTCTTAGGTTGTGTCTTTTTGGTTCAACTTGAAAAAATCATAACTTTCAGTACATGAAGAGTTAAGTAGCACATAGTATACAGAACAAAAGGTCGTGGAATCCTCTTTCCAATGCAACTGAGTTGAGTAAGTTTCGAGTTCGAATGAGGGACATGTGATCCTTTAATGTTATGATGACAATTTAAGAAAGTTACCCAAACTAATGAGGCGTATTTTAGACTTTTCCATACCCAATCAGATTAAAACAAATTTAGTAATATTTTGTGGTCATATTTGACGTGGGTATGTTTTACAAATCCTTAATTAAGCTTTGGGTTTTAGAAAAGAGTCCAAGAAGATGAAAAGTAGAGAAAAGGAAGAACGATTAAAGATCACTTACAAATTGAGGAGTGATGAACGCTAAATAACACCTCATTCATTACTAGACGCAGGTGGTCATTATCTAATATAAAACCCATCGAAGATTTGTTGTCGAACCTAGAGGGTACATACAAATTTGAATTCATCTATGAAGTTAAAATTGTAATCTAGTCGGTGGTTGGAGTAAAAATTGTCATAAATATTTAAGTGAATTTAAGGGGTTGAAAACGAATGTTAGATGGGAGGAATTGGTTATTGGATCAGAATTCATATTAACTCAAGTGTACATGGAAACCATGTAGCCATCATAAGTATTAACGGGTCATATTTTTAGATGATCACGTAAGTTAAGTTGTAGATCCACTAAATTATGTAGTTCTATGCGACGTCAAAGTATAGGATAGTTCTGGTAGCGTAGGCAAAAGTTGTATTACCACTAAGTCTCATAGTGATGGTTGTCAGTTAGAGAATCTTCCACACAAATTATATTACATATATATAAGTAATGTTGGGTTTGTTATTGCATTTTCTTTAACAACCTAAGTGTTTTCGTTGTTTTACAAGTATATATATTGCATGTGTTTAATTGCTTTATATTAAGTATATTTTTTCTTGAATTGAGTATGGCAAGGTAATTATTACTTCTGACTTTATTCAAGCTTAAGTTACGATTACAATTCCAATTCGCATGCTCATACTTTCAACGTAATTATACAAGTTAGCCTACATCGTATCATGATGAATACACATGTAACTAGGATCAACACCATCCAGCACTTCATTGATCCAGCTAAGGACTCGGAGTAAGTGGTGAGTCTTCTTGCATTGTGGAGGACACATTTACTTGCTTTTTAATCTGGGGTCTGTCCCAACATCCATCTTAATATTGCAGAAATTTCAAGACAGTTTGACAGTTTAGTTTTGAGTCTTTTCTTTTTATTGCAGATGTTTTGTTGTGAGACTTACATGCCATTTGTCCAAGTTATTCATTTGAAGTTATTTTATGATCATGTTTTGTTATATTAAGTTAAGTCTTTCATTGAGTAAAGTAAGCAAGTACAAGGGTACAGAAAAGGCCACCATCGGTCAATGAGTGTGAGCCATGTCCATGGTGTTGGCTCGGGGCGTGACAGTAAGTAAGATTGAGTGTTGATGCAGTTGCTTTCCATGAAAAATATTACGAGTCAAGAAAGTTCTCGTGAAACTCGACAATATTAACAATATAAACACCATTGAACCTTTATTTATCTACTCTCCCATGCTATATAGGTAAGATCGAGTTGAGGACTCACTTTCTCGAGTTGAACCAACATTCATCCAAAAACTACATTAGTAGATATAAATGTTTTATTAGAAAACCTCTTTCTGAAGAAAACCCAGAACTCTAAGTTAGACTATCATTTGTTACAACCATTTGTAGATTAATATACAACTATCGATTAATCGCACTTCAATTGCAACACCCCGTACCCAAAAGCAAATCTTAATGAAGATTTTTGAGATGTTGCAAGTAAGACACACGTTGTAAAGCCACGAACCATATCCCATACCTTGTTCTTATGGTTCGTGATCCATTTTGCAACCTCCCAGAACTCATCCCTAGAATTTTGTCTAAGGGTCGACCAACGGCGGGCCCATATACTTTAGGTTATGCCATGTACTGTGATCCATATCCGTGGATTACAACAAATGAAACCAGTCTCTAGTCAAGGCTAACGATTGACAAGAACGTACCATCAGTCGATCGATCGTCCTTCGTTGACCTCGAGAGTAGTTATGTAAGGGGTGTTTTAGTATTTTGTGTAAGTGTTGGAACCCTAAACTATGTCGTTCAACCCCTAAACTATGTGCTTTTTCACTACTAAAAAAAGGCCAAAAAGAGACCTAGAAATGGAGACCTCAGAAATAGGTCAATAATAAGAGACCTCATGAGGTCGCTATTTAAATTAATATCTTTTAAATTTTTTTATAATGTAGGAGAGACCTCGTGAAGTCAATTTAATGAATTTTTTTTTTTTACCTGACTTATTTAAAATTTTTAAATTTTTTATCTAATTCTCATAAAATTAGAGACCTCATGAGGTCTCTAAATTTTTAACTATTCAATTAAATTAAATTATTATTTTTAATTTAACAAGTAGAGACCTCATGAGGTCTATACTTGTTAAATTAAAAATAATAATTTAATTTAATTTAATAGTTAAAAAATTAGAAACCTCATGAGGTCTCTTAAACAAAACAAAAAACCTAGCAAAAATTAAAATAACTCTCTTTCTTCCCTCTCTCTTTTTCATCGACCGCCTCTCTCTCTTTCTCGTCGACCTCGTCGACCCTCTCTCTTTCTCGTCGACCCTCTCTCTGTATCGTCTCTCTTTCTCGTCGACCCTCTCACTGTGTATCGTCCCTCTCTCTCTCATCATTCCTCTCCGCCGTCGTTTTCTCCGTCTCTTCTGTCCGCCGTCGTCTGTGTCTCCGCCGCCAGCTCTCCGCCATTTGCAGTCGTGCTTCAGCAGGTGAAGGTCGCGCCGCCTCCATCTCCGCCATTTGCAGTCGCCTCAACAGCAGCGTTCCCCTTTGACTCCAGGTAAATTTTTCGAACAAATTAATTCTTTGAAAATAAGTTAGTTCTAGTGTTAACATTTTTCTTGAGGGTAGAAAGACAAGTGGGATTGGGATTTTCTTGGTTGTTGAAGGGACGAAGAAACGGAATGGTTCAATCTTTGTGTGTTACAAGTTTAGTTTCAGATGGTTCATCAATTGCTGAAAATCAGAAAGTGTTGAAGGGCTTCTTTTGGGTCATGAGATAGATGGTTCCGGCTCTGTTGTTGGTTTTCAGTTGATTCCACATTCTTGTACTGCCCCTTTTTGTGTTTTTGAGTTTGAAGTTAACATTTATATTTATGAATTTGAGATATGGCTTTCAAGTTGCTCCAATTACTGAAAAATTTGTTTGTTAAGTTTAAGTACCAACACTAGTTGATCCTATTGATGACAAAATTGATTTTTCTTGAAAAACAATTTGTGTCCATCTAGTGTTGACACTTAGCTTTAAATTTTAGAAATAATTATTTGTTTAAGCATAAGTACCAACACTAGTTGATCCTATTGATGACAAAATTGATTTTCTTTGAAAATCAATTTGTGTCCATCTAGTGTTGACACTTAGCTTTAAATTTAGAAATAATTATTTGTTAAGCTTAAGAACCAACACTAGTTGATCCTATTGATGACAAAATTGATTTTCTTTGAAAATCAATTTGTGTCCATCTAGTGTTGACACTTAGCTTTAAATTTTAGAAATAATTATTTGTTAAGTTTGTAACTATCGTGTTAGTATTAAGTTAAACTAAACTAATTAAACTTAGAAATTTGTTAAGTTATTTGGTAAGTTAAACTTGTTACAATAGTATAAGAAATTAAGTTAAAAATAAACTAGTTAGAATTAGAAAGTTCTTAAGTTGGTTAATAAGTTACATTGGTTACTATAGTGTTGGAATTAAGTCAAAACTAAACTAATTAGACTTAAAATTTTGTTAAGTTGGTTTATAAGTTAAAGTTGTGACTATAGTGTTTGAATTAAGCTAAAACTAAACTAATTAGATTTAGAAATTTGTTAAGTTGGTTAATAAGTTAAACTTGTTACTATAGTATTAGAATTTAGTTAAAACTAGACTAATTAGACTTAGAAATTTGTTAAGTTGGTTAATAAGTTAAATTTGTAACTATTGTGTTAGTATTAAGGTAAAACTAAACTAATTAAACTTAGAAATTTGTTAAGTTATTTGGTAAGTTAAACTTGTTAAAATTTGTTTTCAGTAAATTATTACAAAATGTAGTGCTTGACAAATTTAATTTATGATTCTTATGTAGATGGATCGTAGTTGGATGTATAATATGACTAATTTTGGTCGAATGGGGCTAAGACTTGAATTTGTAGAAGGTGTCATTGGTTTTGTGGAGTATGCCACTTACTCAAGAATAGGATGAGAGAGTTTGGTTAGACTTGACTTGTGGGCCGAGTAGATATGGGTATGCATATGGAATGCCGCAAAAAACCTTTCGTGAATTTTCTTCTGAGTTTGAAGGCCTAAATAGTTCAAATCATGATGAATCAATGAAGAAAAATTTGGCTACGGAGAAAAAGATTGTTGAGCTATCTAGCCAAGCTGAAGAATCACGGGCTAGGGAAAGGCGGTTGGAATTACAGTTTGCGGGTCTTAAGGCTCAATTCGATGCATTACTTGCTTCAGGAGGGATTCCCCCTTGTTCTGGTGATGTCACTTTCCCTCCTCGACCTCCTCAATCTCAACCTACTCAATATCCAATGTATGGTCAACAAAGAAATATGACCCATGAGACTAGTAGTGATGAAGAAAGTGATGATTATGTGGCAAACACACTACCACATTAGTGAAGTTTAGACTTGTGATAGTTAACTTATGGATCATTTTGTTAACTTTATAATTTTGTGATGGGAATTATTTGTTTTGTGAATACATGATAACGTTGGAATGTATTATATAACTTATGGATATCATGGTTTTTGTTTAATATATAATTATGTTGAAGTGAGTTGCAATTGAGTTGATAAGAGAATATTTAGTAAATGTATTGCTTCAATTGAGTTTTTGAAGCTCTTTGAGTTTGATTTGGGTACTGAATTAAAATGACAGGTGATGAGAAGCCGCAGAAATAATAATTTTCTGCCAGTTTTTTTCCAGAAAAAGAGACCTCATGAGGTCTCTTTTTTGCATTAATTTTCCAGATATTTCATAATAGAGACCTCATGAGGTCTCTTTTTTGCATTAATTTTTCCAGATATTTCATAATAGAGACCTCATGAGGTCTCTATTTACCATTTTCTATTTTATAAATGCAGAAAAGAGACCTCATGAGGTCTCCCTTTTGTATTAATTTTTTCAGCTATTTCATAATAGAGACCTCATCAGGTCTCTAATTAACATTTTATATTTTATAAATGCAAAAAAGGTTTTTCTGCATTATATTTTCCGTAAATTTCATTATAGAGACCTCACGAGGTCGCTAAAAATAAATGCAGAAAAGAGACCTTATGAGGTCTCTCCTTTAAAATAATATAAAATTAAATTAAATAATATCTTAGCGACCTAATGAGGTGTCTTTCTTAAAATATAAAATTAAATAATATAATAAAATTGTGACCTCATGAGGTCTCTATATAAAAAATATATAATTAAATTAAATAATACAATAGTGACCTCATGAGGTCTCTTTTTTTTAAAAAATCAGATAATTTGTTGGTGACCTCGTGAGGTCTCTGTTTGGCGACCTCATGAGGTGTCTGTAAAAAAGTGACCTGCATTTTACTGACCTACCGTTGAGGTCTCTTTTTTCCGAAAAGAGACCTCGTGAGGTCTCTTTTCTAGGTCTCTTTTTGGCCTTTTTTTAGTAGTGTTTTTAGTTATAGCCTAAAAACATGATTAAAACTTACCAAAGTGAGATAATTCACCAAAACATAGAATCTTTTAAAGTAGAGGAGAAAGTGGTGACCAAACCCTTCCCATGAATCCAACAAGGTTTCATTAGTTCCAGCCCCGAATGAAAAAGCTTGCACCATAAAATTTTTAACTAGGTATGTGGGATTTCACTAGTGGGTTCCTTTCACCCATTAGGTTACTAGATGTAATATAAATGTTGATTCCCTTAACGATTATCAATACCTGGGGTTTCTTGAGCGTTAGAAATGTTGGGGTTTACCTTTTAGAATGATGTAAATCGTATTATCATGAATTCCGTATTAGTTTGTCCCAGTTTCATGCATAAAATCATAACCCTCTTTATGTAGTTCTTCTAGTTCCTGAAATACACATGTTAGGTCATTAAATATGGTTACATAAGAACGTGTCTTAGTTTTCGAATGTATTATAATTAGCATATTAATGCTGCATTCTCAATTTACATGACAGGTTTGAGCTATCTAGTGTTACAACATTTCTGTCATAGCATATTAATTGCTTAATCATATGTGAAGCTTAATACTGAGTGGAGTAGGGTAAGTCATTATGTCATTATTCCTATATATCTCTGGCAGGGTACATAGGGTCTTCTCAATTGGGTGTATACATTGGACTTCACATTTAATACATTTGATTTTAAGTCGGTTATTAGTAGCTCCCTTACAGTTCAATCACGTTCTATTACATTGACCATGTTATCAATATAGTTTAGTATTCAATTTCTCCATGTTATCAACTTGGTCATTACATTAAGTTTAGTCATGTAGAATACTTTTAGTATTCTATTTTATTTTCAAATCATTTTATTTGCTTAGATGCTTCGATTAAGTAATGTTATTGTTCAGTATAACTCTATCCTTCATGCTCGGTACCTTGTAAGTACTAACACTATTCTACACTACATCTTATCGTGATGTAGGTTCTAGTTCTCCTCATTTAGATCACTCATAGATTGGTTCCCGATCATTAGTTCAACATTTTTAGCCGTGAGTCGCATTTCTTTGAGGACTAGTGACATGACTGTCTTTATTGTTTCTAGATTTAGTTTCAGTTTTTTTCTATTTCTAGCTGGGGCATGTCCAAGTATTTCTAGTCAATTTAGAGGCTAATTTCAGACATAGTTAGTTCTAGCTTTAGCCATTGATTTTGAATTTTCTTTTGTGTTTAAACAATAATTATCTAGATTCAGATTTTAGCATATAGGTATTCTCCTTTATTTCAATTTTGTCATGATTTAGCTTTTGCACATTATTTATTGTTTCAGTTTATCTCTAGTATTCTTATGATTATGAAAGATTTGTTAGGTTAGGGTACGATGTTTGTATAATCATGGACTTAACTTCCAATGCAAATGTCTATAATCGTGCTATAATATAGTAACCCAATAAAGGGTTAGGGTCGTTTCCATAGGGAGTGCTTCTGAGAATTAATAGAAAAATAAAATTAAGTTCTAACTAGTCAAAACTAAAGACATTATAAAAAAAACATATTAAATTATAGGGGTGGCGCAAGAGTCAAATATCAATGGGGGGTTTTGTAATCAAAATTAATATTTAAAAACAGGAAAAACAATAAGAGAAACTAATGAGAAACGAGATTTTTAGGGATGTGAAAGGTATACGTCCTAGAGCATTTGTAGACTTGTAAAATATACTCATGAATAATGAAAAGTAAAATAATATTGTAATAGTAAGAAAGCCTAAATCAAAACACAATTGAAAATATGTAAACTGATTTTCAATATTCTCCTACACTTTAAATTTCATTATAACTTTTTAAAACGACACAATGAAATTTGTGTCTTGTTTATCTAACCACCAAATATTTGAATATGATACGATACATTATGAAATTGCAACATCCTGCCATAGAAACAGATAAATTTAGAAATCACTAATCGCTAATTGGAAATTGCTAAATTGAGAATTTATCACATTATTCTTAATTTGTGACTTTTGGGGTAAACTTAAAACAATCATAACTTTCAGTACATGAAGAGTTAAGTGGCACATAGTATACCGAACAAATGGTCTTGGAATCCTCCTTCCAAAACCACTAAGTTGTGTAAGTTTCGTGCTTGAATGAGGGACATAAAGTTATTATGACCATTTAAGAAAGTTACCCAAACTAGTGAGGGGTATTTTGGACTTTTCCTTACCCAATCTGATTAAAACGAATTAAGTAATATTTTGTGGTCATATCTTAGGTGGGTAAGTTGTAAAAATCCTTAATTAAGCTTTGAGTTTTAGAAGAGAGTTCAAGAAGAGGAAAATTAAAAAGGAAGAACGATTAAGATCTCTTACAAATTGAGGGGTGATGAATGCTAAATTATACCTCATTCATTACTAGACCTAGACGGACGTTGTCTTGAAATAAACTCATCGAAGATTTGTTGTCGAACCCAGAGGGAATGGTACAAATTTGAATTCATCTATGAAGTTATAAATGTAATGTAGTCGGTGGTAGGAGTAAAAATTGTCAAAAATATTTAAGTGAATTGAAGGGGTTGACAATCAATGTTAGATGGGAGGAATTTGGTTTGTGGATGAGAATTCATATTAACTCAAATGTCCATGGAAACCATGTATACATCATGAGTATGAATAGGTAATACTTTTAGATGATAACGTAAGTTTATTTGTAGATCCACTAACATAAGTAGTTCACAATACAACATCATGACTTAATCACAATTAACCACAATTTAAAGTAAAGGTTAGAGATCATAAGACTTACCAAGTCTCCTTTGTAGTTCATCATCAAGGTGTTACCATAAAACCTCTATTCAACCCAATTTGGGTATAAATCATCATAAGTCAATAATCAACATGATAACAAGTCTAGAAGAATCACTACATTATAATTCAGTACTAGATCATAGCTTAAGGCAACATACTTAGGTCAATTCACAATATACATTATAAACTCGATCATCTTTTCAAGAACTAGCATGAAAGACTAAATCACCCTAATTTTATTCTTTATTAGTAAAAAAACATCATCTAGTAGTAATTCAACCATTAACCAAGTCAACTGAACAAAATACAACCTAAATCGTGTCAAGATAAAACCTAGGGTTAAGGGTAAACTTCTACAAACTAGTATAAACCATCAAGATATATCATAAATAAATTATAATAAATATTAATTTTATTAATAATATCCTAACTAAAACCTAAGAAAATCAATTTATAACATAATTTTCGAGATTGAGAAAGACGTGCATGAAAACTCAACTTCTAAAAATTCTTTGAAGGAACTCTTTGAGGAAATAGGCCTCAAAGGTGAATTAGATACCAAACCTTATTGATTGATGAAGAATTGATGGTTAAATAGTCCTTTTAGAGTCCCCAAAACCCTTCCTTATCTTGGTTTTTAAATGTGTCTTCCAATAGAAAGAGAAAGAAGAAAGAAGGAAGAGAGTTTTGTTTTGTGAGTGTAATTAGTCTAATGGGGTTGGGATATTTATACGGGGGGGGGGAGGGTAATTAAGTTAATTAGTATTCCCTTAATCTCTAATTAAACACCAGACCCCTGAATAAATTAGTTATGACTTAGTTAAAAACGTGCAGGAATTATAGACCCCTATGACGAGACCACGATCGTCGGATCGTTGGTCCATCGATGGCCAGGCCCTTCTTCCGTGATGAACCTCAGTATTATTTGTTAGAGACTACTCACACAAGGACCTCATATTATTTGGCTAAGTTTTGGTCGATAGATGTTATCGACGCCTTGTCTATCAACACACGCTCCGTTGTCTGCCTCTCTTGGGTGCACACTGCCCAGGCAGTGTTTGACTTCACTTGCAAGGGTCCTCCTCAAAAGCCCTTTAATTGGTCTTCGGGATTCATACCCGTACGTTTTGAACATATATATACTTAAACACATGTTATAAACCCTTCCACAAATTTTCAACTTTTTTTCGACTCGTAAAAGCTAGTCAAATAGGCTAAGGAACGCTAGTACCTTTTTGAAATACTTTCTGGACGTCATTGACGTTCTTGGATGTTTTGGTTCCTAAACTTCCTAAATGACTTATATTCATTTGAATTGACCTTAAAATAGTGTCTATACCTTATTACAATTATGTTAGGCTCTAGAACTCATCTTGGATTTTCTAAATGTTACAGGCCTGCATCATTTTATGATGCAGACGCAGGTAATCAACATCACCATTCGACGCTTCGTTGATCCAATTTTTTCTCCAGAGTCAGTGGTGAGCATCATTGCATTCCGGAGGCCATCCATTTCTTTTTAGTAGTTTGGTTTTAGGATGTTGTTGGATCTATACCAACATCCCTCTTTAGTTAGTCTAGAGGGTTCGTAGACAATTAGTATTTTAGTTTGAAGTTTATTATTACTTGTTTAGACATGAGTGCCATTTTGCCTAGATATTATATGAAATATTTGTTTTCAACATGCTGCGTTTCTTAATTAAGTTGATTTTAGTCTTCCGCTGAGTTGGGTAAGCCAGACAAAGGGTTCGCTGGGAACCAGTAATGGTCTCTTAGTGCCAGTCCCTCCTAGGGTGTAGGCTCAGGGTGTGACAAACTTTGTATCAGAGCCCTGGTTCCAGAAGTCCTAGGGATTCTATGAAGTTGTGTCTTTAGAGTCTTAGTCATCGGTGTGAAGCGCGCCACATCTATATTCACAAGGCTACAACATTTAGTATTGTTTCTCTTCTTCACGTTCCTTTCATGCAAAGAGTGTATATCTAAATTTTCTCTCTAATTCGTGCTTACCCGTATTTTTTCAGATCATCTTGCCTCCAAGAAGAGAATTAAGATGTCAACCACGAAGGAATGTTGAGGAACAAGAGGTTCCACCAGAGGTGCAACCCCAAGGATAGGTTACCAATGCCAAATTTTGGAAAGTTATCCAGATGTTAAGTCAGGTTGTGACCAACTAGGTTGGGCAATAGAGAGCAGCTCGACAAGAACTAGCTGATACCTCAAGAATTCATGAGTTTCTGAGAATGAATCCTCCTAGTTTCACTTGATCAAGCCCTACTGAAGATCCGTAGAACTTTGTGTAGGAATTAAAGAAGGTGTTTGAGGTAATGCATGTGGTGGATGTTGAGAGGGTTGATTTGGTTGCATACAACTAAAGGGTGATGCTAGAACTTTGTTTGATGGTAGAGCTTAGGATGCACCACATACAAGTTGGCTTTCTTCAAAGAAGCCTTCTTGTGGAGGTTTTTTAGTAAGGGAGTTCCTTAATTTGAAACAGGACTCCATGAGTGTACAGGAGTACGGAATGAATTTAACCCAGCTATCTCACTATGCTATGGAGACTCTTTCATGTAAGGAAGGCAGGGTTGCCATGTTTATAGGTGACATGAACCTATCAAGGTTGATGATATATGTGCAACAAGTTTAAAAGGACAAGCTAAAGGACAGAGAGGAGTACTTAAACAAGAAAGCAAAGACTGGTAATGAGTCTGGCAAACAAAATACTGGTTCAAGTTGACCACAATTCCAGCAACCCAAGGGCATCTGCTACTGCACCTGCACCCTGAAACCGATTTGAGTATAGTGGACAAAATTCACATCACATCAAGGCTAGACCGACTTAGTCTCAAGGTAGTGTGGCGCAAGGATGATGTAGGGCTTCTGCATGTACTAAGTATTGTAGACACCACCCTGGAAGTTGTCATGATGGCCAGAAAAGTTGTTACAAGTGTGTTCAAAAGGGTCACATCATGAGAGAGTGCCCGAAGAATAAACATGGTGGTGGAAATATGGGAATTACAGCTCAATCTTCATCATTTGTTCCACCATACAGGGCTGCACCTAGAGGAGCCACCTCTGGCAAAGCCAGAGGGGAAAATCACCCCTATGCAATCACTAGCTGCTAAGAGCAAGAGAAATCTCCAAATGTTTTCATCGGATCAAAGTCTTTACTTTTGATGTTTACGCATTGTTAGACCAATGAGGAGTTTATCCTTTGTTACTCCTTATGTTGCAAATCAATTTGAAATTTTCCTTGAAAAGCTTTGTAAACCTTTCTGTGTTTTAGACCTACTGGGAGTCTATTCTAGTGGAAAGAATCTATCGTGATTGTCATGTTTCCATAAATCACAAGGACACCATGGCTGATCTAGTAGAATTGGACATGGTGTATTTTGATGTCATTCTAGTTATGGACTGGCTCCATGCCTGTTATGGATCAATAATTGTAGAACTGGAGTTGTCAAGTTTCAGATTACGAATGAGTCAGTCATAGAGTGGGCTAGCTGCTCAGCAATGCCTACGGGTCTCTTCATTTCATACCTTAAGGAGAGAAAGTTGGTTTCCAAGGGATGCATCTATCACTTAGTCAGATCTAACGACTCAAGTGTTGAGGTACCTTCCCTTCAGTCAGTGAGTTTCCATAAGTCTTTCGCGATGATCTAACCAGAATCCCTCCAAAAAGAGAAATATACTTTGACATATATATAATTCGAGATACTCATCTTATCTCTATTTTTCCATAAAGAATGGAACCAATAGAGTTAAAAGAGCTAAAAGAGCAATTGAAAGATATGTTAGATAAAGGCTTTATTCGATTGAGTGTGTCATCTTGGCGTGCTCCGGTCATGTTTGTTAAAAGGATAGATCCCTTAGGATGTGTATAGATTACCGTAACCTGAATAAGGTGACCATCAATAATCCTCTTCCAAGGATAGATGATGTAATGACCCTTTTGATCGTTTCGAATGACCAATTCTTGCGTTTCATAAAATATTTTTTTATTTTATTTTCATTATTTTTGAAAAGATTTTAATTGGGCATTTTGGACTATTCATAATTATAATTATGAAACTAGTGGGGTAGTTTTAATGATTTGTTTAGTTAGAGATTAAAGGAAATAAAAATAGAATTTATAGTGGGTCACTTTTCCGATTTCTATAATTTGTTATATATAATAATTAGGTTATAGTTAATCTCTAGTGGAAAGGAAGAAACTCATCTGCGGAGGAGCTATGTGAAAAACATCAGGCGGCATCAGGAAACCAAGCGTATATCGTGTACTGAGTTTATTGGTAGGGATAATATTATTATAAGTGTGATATTGAATTGAAAGAGCATGAACCCAATTCTCCTAGTTATTGTTAATTAACGGTAGGAATAATTATGGCATGAAATTTGGCCAAGAATTAGAAGTTAATGATTAAAATATGTAGTGTCAAAAATTGTTATTTTAAAGGATTGGAGCTTAATGTGATTGTCGAATATAGGGTTGATGTTATTAAAAAAATTGGGTTGAAACTTGCTGGCCAATCACGTGGATTTGGATATTAGTATATCAGTTATTTTTATACCCAAGTAGTGATAGGTTGTTTGATTTAAATAGTTTTACAAATAATATGTTGTATAGATTACAATGAATTACATAAAAGAGAATGTCATCAATTCTATTTGATATGTAAAATTTTGTAGTTTGTAATGGTTCAAGTTTTAACATATTTTTATAGGTAATTAAATATAAGATGTAGTACATTGTATAAAATACATTAAAATTATGCTAACGGGAGGAATTAAGACTTACCCTTGGATTTGAACTTGGGAAAATGATGATAGAATTAGGGAGTTGTTGGATCTAGTTTAGACATAAAATATTATGAGTGGTTATGGGCTTGTTAAGTTACAAATTGTGTATATATATTTGATAGATTTGAAATGTTCGCAAACATTGAGAAAAGGAAAAGCATTGGAGAAGTAGTATCTTGACGTTGATTCTTCGGTGGAGGTAGGTTATGGTTTATTTCTATTTGATATATAAACTCTCAATAGAGATTGATATGTATTAAGTGATATTGTAAAGTCTCCTATTTACTTGATTGTGTGGTTGTATGTCTTGATTTTTTGGTTTGTCGTTGGCCTAAAATTATGAGACTGTTGAATTTCTAATCTTGAACCCTCTCTATTAAAATGACGTCTTGAATAAAGAAGGCTTGATAAAATAAAATAATAAGATAATTGGATCGGAGTATCACGTTCCAAAACAGTATTATTGGATCGGAGTGTCACATTCCAACACGGTATTATAGGATCGGAGTGTCACGTTCCGACACAATAACATTAAAGGAAAGTAATTTGAAGTAACTTAATATACTTAACCTCAAAGAACCTATATTGCTAATGAGTATGTTGTGGAGGCATGAGTCCTCATAGGTGTGGTTGATGTTGGGATTGATGGCGTACCTGTTATAGGGTTGTTGTCAATGGTTCATGTGTTTTGTTGCTTGCCACTTGTTAAGTATTGTAGTTGATTTTATATTATTATTCAATATATATTGATTTCTATTTTGAGTTAGACGATGATACCAACTCAGTACGTGTTCCTTGTACAGACCCCTACTTGTATTTTTTTCTCTGTTCTTTTGTGAAGTGCAACAAGTGTACCATCGACTTCGACTCGCTCTCAGCTCTAGCCAGTCTCCAGCACATCAAAGTTCAGGGTGAGCTATTAATTTTAGCTAGTGCTTGATTTTCTCATTCACGTCTTGATGTCTTTGAATTTTGGACGTGGACCATCGTTTTTCTTATTTTGGTTTCTTAAACACTCTTAGATTTGGTAATTTGGATATAGATGTCCTTAATGTGATGACTATAAGATTTTGGGATGATAAGTATGAAACTTTAGAAACTTATTAAAATTGGTTGGTTAGTATCTTTTGGAGCTTCCGCATTATTTATATTATTTATAGTTGAACTATTGGCACATGTTGGGGTTTAGATGTGTTGGTTCACCCACCTAAGGTGATAAGTGTGGGTGCCACTCACGAATCATTTTGGGTCGTGACAAACTTGGTATCAGAGCGTTTCGTTCGTTGGTCTCATAACACAAGGACAAGTCTAGTAGAGTCTTGAGGAACGGTATGGGGACGCCTTTAATTTTCTTCGAGAGGCTATAGGACATTAGGAAAACTCCATTCTTTCTTTATTTCGTGCTTTTACTTGGATCCAATTTGTATCTAGGTGATACAAATTGGTATCTGACCTTCTCACTATATTTCGCAGATGGTTAGAACAAGAGCAAAAACAGTGCCAACACCAACACCGGCAAGACAAGGGGCGTCTGAGCCAACCATTGGGGCTGTAACTCGAGAAGGAGCAGTGTCAAGAGGCCGTGGTAGAGGTCACAGGAGGACGCCCACTAGAGGCAGAGGACAAATATCTGGTCCAGCTTTGAATGGAGCAGTGACTCCTCCAGCGACTGATGTGGTAGTGAGAGAGGATGAAGAGGGGGAAAATGAGCAGATTCGGGATAAGGAGTACCAACCCAGCCTATCCCAGAGATGATTAATCATGTTCTTACTTATCTTAGCGGGTTATCTGATCAGGGTCATACACCTCCAGTGTTTTCTTCACAAGCACCTCAGGTTCAAGGAGTACAAAATGCAGCTTCTGTGTCTCCCTGCATGGATGGATCATTGGAAGTAGGCACGTTTCCTCGATTAACTACAAGGTCTATAATGACAGGTGATCAACATGACCTTTTCATTAGGTTCTTCAAGTTGAAACCTCCTTTCTTCAAGCGTGTTGAATATGAAGAAGCCTATGATTTTCTGGTTGATTGCCATGAGCTGCTAAATAAGATGGACATAGTAGAACAAATCGGTGTTGAGTTTGTGACCTATCAGTTTCAAAGGGATGCCAAAATGTGGTGGCGGTCATATGTTGAGTTTCAACCAACAAAGGCACCACCTATGACTTGTGCATCATTTTCTAACTTATTTATGTAGAAGTACATACCCCAGACTTTGAGGGATAGGAGGAGATATGAGTTCCTAAGCATAGAGCAAGGAAGGATGTCTGTTGCTGCTTATAAGGTGAAGTTTCGTGCACTATCCAGGTATTCCACTCAGCTTTGTTTCATTCTACAAAAGCGGATTCGCCGCTTTGTGAAAGGATTGAGGTCAGATTTGCATATTCCAGCCTTACAGGTAGCTTCTGCAGCAAAATCCCTGCTTGAAGTGGTTGATTTTGTGATAGAGGTAGAGGGGGTGAAGCCAGACAACTTCACCACGGCGTCGACATTTAAGAAGTTCCGTAAGGGAGGTGAGTCTAGTGGTTCTTACTCTAGAGGGCAGAGTTCAGGAGGTTACCCAACCTGTCCTATTCAATCTTCATTGAAGGCTTCAGCTGGGGGTCCATCGCAGACCATGCAGCCTTTTTCTAAATTTGGAGGTTATCTCAAGACTTTGTTATTATCACAGAGACCTATACTTGACTCCAAGAATTTTTACGGATGTGGATAGGCTGGATATATTATGAAATATTGTCCAAAACAGAGTTATAGACCCCTAAAAGTTAGAGGTAGAGGTGGTCATGGTAGAGGCCGCCATTGTGGAGGACGTGATGGCCATGGTAAAGGTGGTCACTAGTTTAGTCGGGGTGGCGGGCAAGTTGGAACTACTGTAGTGCAGCTTGGTAGGGGCAATGGACAGACAGGTGATGGCGCCCATTGTTATGCTTTCCCCGGGAGTTCTGAAGTAGAGACATCTTATGTTGTTAAGACAAGTACTCTTTTGGTCTGTGATTGCATGGCTTTTGTATTGTTTGATCCAGATCCATATTTTCATATGTATCTTCCTCATTTTCTACTGGTCTTGATTTATATTGTGATTTGCTTGACATGCCTATTCGTATCTCTACTCCTGTGGGTGAGTCTGTGATAGTTGAGAAGGTGTATAGGTCTTGCCTTGTGACTTGTTTGGGGGTCAATACTTATGTATATTTGGTTATTCTAGAGATGATTGATTTATATGTAATCGGGGTATGACTTGGTTTTCTCCAATTTTTGCTATCTTAGATTTTAATTCTAAAACTGTGACATTGGCCAAGCCTGGGACAAATCCTCTAGTGTGGGAGGGTGACTATATTTCCACTCCAGTTCGTATTATCTCTTTTCTTCGTGCTCAGACGTTGGTGAGTAAGGGTTGTTTAGGTTTATTGGCATATCTCAGAGATGATACTTCCAAAGTGACTTCGATTGAGTCTGTTTCGATAGTTCGTGAGTTTCTAGATATGTTTCATGCAGACCTTCCAGGTATGCCACCAGACAGATATATTGTTTATTGTATTGACCTAGAGCCGGGTAATCGCCCCATTTCCATTCCTCCTTATAGAATGGCTCCAGCGGAATTAAGGGATTTAAAGGCCCAACTTCAGGAGTTGTTAGGTAAAGATTTTATTAGACAGAGTGCATCCCCTTGGTGTGCTCCTTTTTTATTTGTGAAATAGAATGATGGAAGTTTTTCGGATGTGAATAGACTACATGCAGTTAAATAAGGTAACTATTAAGAACAAGTATCACATTCCTCGCATTGATTATTCGTTCGATCAGCTACAAGGTGCTTGTGTCTTCTCTAAAATTTATTTGAGATTCGGTTATCATCAATTCAAAATACGGGCAACAGATGTGCCAATGATTGCTTTTCGAACCAGGTATGGGAATTATGAATTCTTAGTAATGTTATTTGGGCTTACGGATGCCCCTGCTGCTGTCATGGGCCTGATGAACGGGATTTTTAAGCCATATCTGGACCTGTTTGTTAATGTATTTATTGGTGATATACTGATATACTCAAAGAGTAGGAAATAACATGATGAGCATTTGAGAATTGTATTGGAGTTTTTAAGGGAGAAAGGGCTTTATGGCAAATTCTCCAAGTAAGAGTTTTGGATCGATTCAGTGTCCTTCTTGGGGCACGTGGTTTCTAAGGATGGAGTGGTGGTGGATCCTTCTAAGATTGAAGAAGTGAAGAGTTGGGTAAGACCTACTAATATTTCAGAGGTAAGGAGCTTTAGTTGTTTAGCTATATCTACTACCGTCGATTCGTCAATGGATTTTCTTCTATTGCTTCCCAGTTGACAAATTTGACTAAACAGAATGTTCCATTTGTATGGTCGGACGAATGTGAAGAAAGCTTCCAGAAACTCAGGACCTTGTTGACTACTGCACCAATTCTTACCTTGCCAGTGAAAAGTAAGAATTTTATTGTTTATTGTGATGCATCTTTTTCTTGTTTGGGTGCACTGCTAATGAAGGAGAGGAATGTAATTGCTTAATCTAGGAGGCAATTGATAGTTCATGAATGTAACTATTTGACCCATGATTTGGAGTTGGCTGCAGTTATATTTGCATTAAAGCAATGTAGACATTATTTATATGGGGTCAAGTGTGAAGTTTATACAGATCATCGTAGTTTACAATATGTCTTTACTCAGAGAGATTTGAATTTGAGGCAGAGGAGGTGGATGGAACTATTGAAAGAATATGATATTACTATTTTGTATCACCCTGGAAAAGCTAATGTTGTGGTAGATGCTTTAAGTAGAAAAGCATGGAGCATGGGTAGTTTAGCCCACATACATATTTCTAGACGCCCATTGGCTAGAAAGGTTCAGACTCTGGCTAAGGACTTTATGAGGCTAGAAGTACTATATAAAGGAGGATTTTTGGCTTGTGTGGAGGCAAGATCTTCTTTTCTTGAAAAGATTAAAGGAAATCAGTTTGCTGATGAGAATCTGAGCCAAATTTGAGTTATGGTATTGCAAGGAGAGGCTAAAGAGGCAGTAATTGATGAAGAAGGCGTCTTGAGGATTAAGAGAAGGGTATGTGTGCCCCGTATGGATGATT
The DNA here is from genome assembly GCF_001406875.1 of Solanum pennellii. NCBI lineage: Eukaryota > Viridiplantae > Streptophyta > Magnoliopsida > Solanales > Solanaceae > Solanum > Solanum pennellii. Next base: position 17,088,903 of record NC_028643.1, read on the forward strand.
TGATTCACACTATTCTTAAAGAGACTCATAGTTCAAGGTATTCTATACATCTTGGTGCAACAAAGATGTATCGTGATCTAAAGAAACATTTTTTGGTGGAATAGAATGAAGCGTGACATTGTTGATTTTGTTGCCCAATGCTCAAATTGTCAGCAGGTAAAGTATGAACACCAGAGTCCTGGAGGGACACTTCAGAGAATGCCCATTCCTGAATGGAAGTGGGAAAGAATTGCAATGGATTTCGTAGTTGGTCTTCCAAGACCTTGGTTAAATTTGATTATATTTGGGTAATTGTTGACAAGTTAACTAAGTCTACTCACTTCATTTCGGTTAAGATGATTACAATGCCGAGAAGTTACCAAACGCTATGTCTCTGAGATTGTTTGATTGCATGGAGTTCCACTTTCCATAATGTCAGATAGAGATACGCAATTTACTTCTATGTTTTGGAGGACATTACATGTTGAATTATGTACTAGATTGGATCTTAGTACTGCATTTCACCCTCACACCGATGGGAAGTCAGAGCGAACATTTCAAGTGTTGGAAAATATGATTCGTACGTGTGTGATAGATTTTGGTGGTCATTGGGATAAATTCTTACCCTTAGTAGAGTTTTCGTACAACAATAGCTATCATTCGAGTATCGATATGCCCCCATTTGAGTCATTGTATCGGAGGAGATGCAGGTCTCCCATTGGTTAGTTTGATGTATTTGAGGTTAGATCTTGGGCTACTGATATTCTGAGGGTATCATTAGGGAAGGTGAAATTTATTCAAGAAAAGCTTTTAGACAACTCAGAGTAGGCAGAAGGAATAAGCAGATCGAATGGTTAGGGACTTGGATTTTATGGAGGGTGAACAAGTATTGCTGAAGGTTTCACCCATGAAAGGTGTGATGTGATTTGGTAAGCGAGGTGAGCTTAGACCGAGGTATATTGGACCATTTGAAGTTCTTAAGCGCGTGGGGGAGGTGGCCTATGAATTGGAATTGCCTCTAGGGTTGTCAGGAGTGCACCCGATATTTCATGTGTTTATGCTGAAAAAATACCATGGTGATGGAAATTATATTATTCGTTGGGATTCAGTTCTTCTTGATTAGAATTTGTCTTATGAGGAGGATCCAATTGCTATTCTAGATAAGGAGGTCCGCAAATTGAGATCAAAAGAGCTTGCTTCTATCAAGGTTCAGTGGAAGAATCGTCCAGTTGAAGAGTCCACTTGGGAGAGTGAGGCTGATATGCATGAAAGATATCAACATCTTTTTATCGAATCAGGTACTCATTCTTGCCATTGCTTTCCTTTGGTCGTTCGAGGACGAACGAAGGGTGAATTGGTATCTATTGTAACGACCCTTCAGATCGTTTCAAGTGACCAATTCTTGTGTTTCGTAAAATATTTTTTTATTTTATTTTCATTATTATTGAAAATATTCTAATTGGGAATTTTGGACTATTCAAAATTATAGCTATGAAACTAGTGGGGTAGTTTTAATAATTTGTTTAGTTAGAGATCAAAGGAAATAAAAAATAAAATTGTTAGTGGGTCACTTTTCCTATTTCTATAATTTGTTATATATAATAATTAGGGTATAATTAATCTCTAGTGGAAAGGAAAAAACTCACCTGCGGAGGAGCTACGTAAAAAACATCAGGCGACATCTGGTAACCAAGCGTATATCGTGTACTGAGTATATTGGTAGGGATAATATTATTATAAGTGTGATATTGAATTGAAAGAGCATGAACCCAATTCTCTAGTTATTGTTAATTAATGGTAGGAATAATTATGGAATGAAATTTGGCCAAGAATTAGAAGTTAATGATTAGAATATGTGGTGTAGGAAATTTTTATTTTAAAGGATTGGAGCTTACAATGATTTGCGAATATAGGGTTGATGTTATTTGTTAATGTTATAAAACAAATTGTGTTGAAACTTGTTGGCCAATCACGTGGGTTTGGATAATAGTATATGAGTTTTATTTTTTTCCCAAGTAGTGATAGGTTGTTTGATTTAATTAGTTTTACAAATTATATGTTGTACAGATTACAATGAATTGCATAAAAGATAATGTCATCGATTCTGTTAGACATGTAAAATTTTGTAGTTCGTAATGGTTCAAGTTTAAACATATTTTGATAGGTAATTAAATATAAGATGTAGTACATTATATAAACAACATTAAAATTATGCTAATGGGAGGAATTAAGACTTACCCTTGGATTTGAACTTGGGAAATTGATGATAGAATTAGGGAGTTGTTGGGTCTAGTTTAGACATAAAATAATATGAGTGGTTATGGGCTTGTTAAGTTACAAATTATGTATATATTGTCACGACCCAAAACCGAGCCGCTACTAGCACTCACACTTACCCTCCTATGTGAGCGAACCAACCAATCTAAACCCTAACATTTCAATTTAATATCAACAGAATGTAATGCGGAAGACTTAAACTCATAAATAAAAACCAATTCAATAACTTCTAAAATTTAACATCTATTATTCCCCAAAATCTGGAAGTCATCACTACAAGAACATCTATGATCAAATTACTAAACTAAGAGTATTCTAAGAAGCTAAAAAAACAAAAGCTAGTCCATGCCGGAACTTCAAGGCATCAAGACATGAGGAAGAAGATCCAGTCCAAGCTAGAAGTATTAGCTCACCCTGAAATCCGGTGTAATGAAGACTGGCTAGAGTTGCGATTGAGTTGAAGACGACGGTACGTTTGCTGCACTCCGCAAATAACAAAGAAAAACAAATACAAGTAGGGGTCAGTACAAAACACGGGTACTGAGTAGGTATCATCGGCCAACTCAAAATAGAAAACAGTATATATCAGATAATATCATAAATCAACTACAATACTCAGCATGTAGAAACAACAAGTTCTATAATCATTAATAAGTACCGCCAAGTTGACACATGAGGACTCAAGCCTCAATACCATACTCATTTGGGAATTAGGTTCATTAGATTGA
>NC_028643.1:17094166-17094489 GCF_001406875.1 Solanum pennellii
CTCAACTTGCGAATTTCTCTATCTAAAATGGCAACAGGCTCCTCCTCATAAGACAAATTCTCATCAAGCAGGACTGAATCCCAGCGAATGATGTAGTTTCCATCTCCATGGTATCTTTTCAACATAGACACATGAAACACCGGGTGCACTCCGGACAGCCCTGGAGGCAAGGCTAACTCATAAGCCACCTCTCCTACTCGCTTAAGTACTTCAAATGGTCCAATATACCTTGGGCTTAGTTTACCTCTTTTACCGAACCGCATCACCCTTTTCATGGGCGAAACCTTCAGCAAGACTTGCTCACCCTCCATAAACTCCAGGTC
>NC_028643.1:17095012-17095473 GCF_001406875.1 Solanum pennellii
CATTTGGCAACAAAATCAACAATGTCGCGCTTCATTCTATTCCACCAAAAGTGTTGCTTTAGGTCGCGATACATCTTCGTTGCACCAGGGTGTATAGAATACCTTGAACTATGAGCCTCAGTCAGAATAGTGTTGATCAAATCATCAACACAGGGTACACATACCCTTCTCTTGATTCTCAAAACACTTTCCTCATCGATTGTTGCTTCTTTAGCCTCTCCTCGCAACACTTTATCTCGGATTCGGATCAATTTCTCATCCTTAAACTGTTTTCCCTTGATCTTGTCAAGAAAAGAAGATCTCGCCTCCACACTGGCCAAAAATCCTCCCTTCTCATTTACTTCTAACCTCATAGAGTTATTAGCCAGAGTCTGAACCTCTCTAGCCAATGGGCGCCTAGAAGCTTGCGAGTGAGCTAAACTACCCATGCTCCCTGCTTTTCTACTTAAGGTGTCTGCCAC
>NC_028643.1:17097487-17098109 GCF_001406875.1 Solanum pennellii
GTTGAAGTGTAGTCACCCTCCCACACTAATGGATCTGTCCCAGGCTTGGCCAACGTTACAGTTTTTGCATTACAATCCAAGATTGCAAAATTTGGAGAAAGCCAAGTCATACCAAGAATTACATCGAAATCAACCATTTCTAAGATAACCAAGTCTACATGAGTATTGCTCCCCACAAAAGTCACCAGACAAGACCTATATACCTTTTCAACTATCACAGACTCACCCACCGGAGTAGAAACACGAATAGGCATGTCAAGCAATTCACAATGTAAATTAAGACCAGTAGCAAATGAGGAAGATACATATGAAAATGTGGAGCCAGGATCAAATAATACAGAAGCCATGCAATCACAAACCAAAAGATTACCTGTGATAACAGCATCTGATGTCTCCGCTTCAGACCGCCCAGGGAAAGCGTAACAATGGGCCCTATCACCTGTCTGCCCGTTGCCCCTACCATGTGGTGTTGTAGTAGCTCCAGTTTGTCCGTCACCCCGGCCGTTTTGGTGACCACCATTACCTCGGCCACCACGACCTCCAGAAAAACGGCCTCTTCCATGACCACCTCTACCTCTAGCTATTGGGGGTCTATAACTCCGTTTTGGACAATTCATCCTAA
>NC_028643.1:17101627-17165293 GCF_001406875.1 Solanum pennellii
AGGAATAGTCCAAAACGCCCCTTAAATTACTTAACAGAAATCCGACCCAGCCTGGGATTACGCAGCTTGTGACGGCACGTCGCGCCTGCGACGGTCCGTCCTGCATGCTCCGTCACAGAGTTCAGAGACTCAATTCCACTAAAGGGTCTGTGACGGTCCGTCGTGCCCATGACGGTCCGTCCTGACATGTCGTCACGAAGTTCAGAGAGTCGATTTCAGTACCCAATTTTCAGAATTCTAAGTGTTTTGGAATGAGACCCCCTCGACGGCCCGTCGTGCCCATGACGGTCCGTCGTGGATTCCGTCGACTCAGACAGTTTTTCCAATAATAAAATCTGCTGCTTAAAACGACTAAACAGGTCGTTACATATATATTTGATAGATTTGAAATGTTCGCTAACATTGAGGAAAGGAAAAGCATTGAAGAAGTACTTTCTTGACTTTAATTCTTCGGTGGAGGTAGGTTATGGTTTATTTCTATTTGATTGATAAACTCTCAATAGAGATTTATATGTATTAAGTGATATTGTAAAATCTCATATGTACTTGATTGTGTGGTTGTATGTCTTGATTATGTGGTTTGTGGTTGGCCTAAAATTATGAGACTGTTGAAGTTCTATTCTTGAACCCTCTCTAGTAAAATGAAGTCTTGAATAAAGAAGGCTTGATGAAATAAAATAATAAGATAGTTGGATCGAAGTGTCACGTTTCGACACGGTATTATTGGATCAGAGTGTCACATTCCGACTCGATATTATTGGATCGGAGTGTCACTTTCCGACACGGTATATGGGATCGGAGTGTCACGTTCCGACACAATAGCATTAAAGGAAAGGAATCTTGAAGTAACTAAATATACTTAACCTCAAAGAACCTATCTTTCAAATGAGTATGGTGTGGAGGCATGAGTCCTCATAGGTGTGCTTGATGTTTTGATTAATGATGTACCTGTTATGGGGTTGTTGTCAATGGTTCATGTTTTTTGTTGCTTGCCACCTATTAAGTATTATAGTTGATTTTATACTATTATTCCATATATATTGATTTCTATTTTGAGTTGGCCGATGATACCAGCTAAGTACGTGTTCCTTGTACTGACCCCTACTTGTATTTTCTTCTCTATTCTTTCGTGGAGTGCAGCAAGTGTACCATCGACTTTGACTCGCCCTTAGCTCTAGCCAGTCTCCAGCACATCAGAGTTCAGGGTGATCTATTAATTCTAGCGCGAGCTGGATTCTCTCATTCACGTCTTGATGTCTTTCATTTCCGGACATGGACCATCTTTTTGCTTATTTTGGTTTCTTAAACACTCTTAGACTTTGTAATTTGGAAATAGATGTCCTTGATGTGATGACTATCAGATTTTAGAATGATAAGTATTAAACTTTAGAAACTTATTTAAATTGGTTACTTAGTATCTTTTGGATCTTCCACATTCTTTATATTATTTATAGTTGAACTATTGGTATATATTGGGGTTTAGATGTGTTGGTTCGCCCACCTAAGGAGGTAAGAGTGGGTGCCACTCACGAATCATTTTGGGTCTTGACAGATGAACATTTTGATCAACTTCATGGGGCATATTGTTTTTTCCGAAGATTTACCTCAGATCGGGCTATCATCAGTTGAGAGTAAGGGAATGTGATATTTCCAAGACAACTTTTAGAACAGGGTATGTGCATTATGAACTTTTGGTTATGTCATTTGGTTTGACAAATGTACCTATAGCGTTCATGGATCTTATGAACAAAATCTTCAAGCCTTATCTAAATTTGTTTGTCATCGTCTTCATTGATTACATACTTATTCATTCAAGGAATGAAGAAGATCATGTCAGTCACCTAAGGGTTGTTCTTTAGACGTTGAGAGATAAGGATTTGTATGCAGAGTTCTCCAAATGTGGGTTGTGGCTTAAGTCTATGGAATTAATAGGCCAAATTGTTTCTGGTGAAGGTATTAGGGTTGACAGTCAGAAGATTAATGAAGTTTGGAATTTTCCTAGATCCACGTCTCCAACAAATATAAGAACTTTCTTGGGTTTGGTTGGCTATTAAAGGAGATTTGTTGAAGGATTCTCATCTATCTCCTCTCCTTTGACATAGTTAACTCAAAAGAAAGTCAAATTTCAATGGTCTGAAGCTTGTGAGAAAAGCTTCTACGAGTTGATAATGAGATCGACTACCGCTCCGATTTTGACCTTACCAGAGGGTACTCAAGGCTTGGTGGTGTATTGTGATGCATCAAGAGTTGGATTTGGCTATGTATAAATGCAAAATGACAAGGTTATTGCTTATGCTTCTAGGGAACTGAATGTTCATGAGAAGAATTATCCAACTCATGACTTAGAATTGGTTTTAGAAGTGTTTGTTTTCAAGATATGGCGTCATTATTTATATGGTGTTCAAATGGATATATTCACTGATCACAAGAGCCTCGAATATGTGTTCACTCAGAAAGAGCTCAACCTAAGCGGAGAAGGTGGTTGGAATTACTCAAGTATTATGACATGAGTATTCATTACCACCTAGGTAAGGCTAATATGGTTGCTGATGCCTTAAGAAGGTTGTCCATTAGAAATATTTCCCATGTCGAAGAAGAAAATAGGGAGTTGGCAAAAAATGTGCACATACTTGAATGTTTGCGAGTCAGGCTTATGGATTCCACAGAAGAAGGCATGGTGATGAAAAATGGGGCTGAATCATCACTAATGTCACATGTGAAAGAGAAGCAAGACCAAGACCCTATTTTTCTTGATTTGAGGCAAGTGTCCATAGTAAATGAGTATTGGCATTTGAAAAAGGGGGAATAGTGTGCTGAAGTATCAAGGAAGATTATGTGTACCTAAGGTGGATGTACTCCACGAGAGGATCTTGGATGAGGCTCATAGCTCCAGATATTCAATTCATCAAGATTCCACCAAAATGTATCGTGATTTGAGAGAGGTATATTGGTGGAAGGCATGAAGAAAGATATTGCTGAGTTTGTTTCCAAGTGTTCAAATTGTGAGAATGTGAAAGTGGAATACCAAATGCCTGGAGGTTTAGCTCAGAATATAGAGTTTCCCGATTGGAAGTGGGAGATGATTAATATGGAATTCATCACAGGCTTGCCAATAGCGCGAAGGTAACATGTTTCATTTGGGTGATTGTTAAAAGAATGACAATCTCAGCCCATTTCTTGCCGGTCAAGACTACCTATTCGACAAAGGATTATGCTAAGTTTAACCTTGAAGAAGTGGTAAGACTTCATGGAGTTCCAATCTCCATTATTTAAGATAGAGGTGCACAATTTACTGCAGAATTTTGGAAATCTTTCCGAATGGTTTGGGTTCCTAGGTAAATTTGAGCACTTTTTTTCATCCTTAGATAGATGGACAAGCAGAGCATACTATCCAAACCTTGGAAGATATGTTGAGAGCTTGTGTGATTGACTTCAAGGTAAATTGGGATGATTATATACCTCTAATTGAAATTGCGTACAATAATAGTTATCATTCGAGCATTCAAATGGCTCCATATGAAGCTTTTTATAGGAGAAGATGCAGATCTCCTATTGGGTGGTTCGAAGTTTGCAAAGCAGGGTTGATATGGCCATATTTACTCAAACAAGCTATGAAGAAGGTGAAAGTGATTCAAGAAAGGTTAAAGACAACATAAAGTCGCCAAAAGTCCTACACATAGGTTAGAAGAAGGTCATTAGAGTTTGAGGTACGTGATTGGGTGTATCTTACTGTTTCACATATGAAAGGAGTTATGAGGTTTGATAAGAAGGAGAAACTTAGTCCCCGGTATATTTGACCTTATAGAATCTCCAAGAGAGTGGGGAATGTGGCTTATGAGTTGAGCTACCCCAAGAGTTAGAAGCGGCTCATCCGGTATTCCATATTTCTATGTTGAAAAAGTGTTTGGCTGATTCTTTATTGATAGTACCAATACAGAATGTGGGGATTAAGGATAGATTATCCTATGAAGAAGTTCTGGTCCAGATTTTTGATCGGCAAGTTTGCAAGTTGAGGACAATAGAAGTTGCTTCAGTTAAGGTTCTTTGGACGAACCAACTTGTTAAAGAAGCGACTTGGGAATTAGAGGAGGATGTGAAGAAAAGAGATATCCACATATCTTTGAATTCGTAGAGAATGAAAATCAAGGTACTAAACTCTCCTCTATGAACATAATAAGATTATGTATAAGCATGTTATTAATTGCTTTCATTGTTGAGTACTGAAATGATATTACTTTCCTTAGATTCTAGAAAAATTTCTCAATTGAGGACGTAAGTTCAAAAGAGGGAGATATTGTAACATCTCATATTCTTGATAGACTAAGGTTAAGCTAAGAAATACAAGAAGAATCAACTATGGAAATAAGTAAAGAAAATTTGGAAATTTTGCAGATTTCAAATGTGAGTTTTGGTCATTATAAAACGACAATAATTCCCAGCGCAGGAAGATTTCTGGTGAGTTATTTATATGGATGAAAATCTCGTCAGAAGATCTTTCCAACGACGCCATGTTTGCGAATTTCTGAGATCGTATGAGGGAGATAGGACTTTCGGAAGTTGAGATGTTGAGCATGGGAAAGTTCCAAATCCGAATTTGTTAAGGGTGTTTTTGTCTTAAACTAAATTAATAATTATTTCATTTAAGGGGTAATAAGTTGATGACTAAGATGATCCGAATATGTTACACATTTAGAAAATAAGCTAGGACTTTGAGAGAAGGGAGAAAAGAGGAGAAGGGAGAAGAAGAAGCAAGAACGCCAAGAATTCATTCTTGGATTTTGTCGGGGTGATCCCTAACAAGGTATGTGATAGCACTTGGTGTTGTATTATTTAACCCACACCCAAATTGTTTCAGTTTAGTAAAGTTTGAATTAGTGAATTAAGAACATGGAATTCTTGATTAAACTTTGTGAAATCTTGTTGGTTAAATTGTAGTTGATCTTTAGTAGTTTGGGTTCTTGTTTTTGGACTATTTTTGGGTGTAAAATGTTGGGTAATGAGTAAACTAGGGATTCTATGTTTTTGGGGTGGAATCCAGAGATGAAAAACGAAGAAGAAAGTTGGAAAAACAGTTTGATAAGAGCTAGGGCGATGCGCCTTCAAAGCCCCTCAGGACAGAGTACGTCTGTCAGGATCTGGCGTGCATTGCCTACTAGTGCGCCTGAGGACAGCCTCTATCCATCAGGTTCTTGCACTCACTCCGTTCCTCTCAAAGCGCCCTGACACCCTAGACACTCTGTTCTTTCCCTATCTTTTTGTACTAGTTCATAACTATTGTACCCTTCATTCTGTGTTAATTTCAATAGTGTAGAGTACATCTAAACATCATGAAATAATCCATAAACATGAGATCATGATCATTGAATCCATAATCAAAATTCAAGGGAGGTTAGGATCAAAGTTAAGAAAGTAAGAAGTCAAGTCTAAAACTAAGAATTGAGTAAAAGTAAAGTTTTGAAGTTTTTAAAGTCTTACTTATACGTTTTAACATCATTTTAAGGCTAAAGTTCAAATTAAAGAAAAGAGTAAAGGTTGAGTTAATTTCTCAAAAAGGTATAGGGGAACTAAGTGTTCCCTAAGAGTTAAATTCAAGTTAAGTAAAGAGCAAGAGTTGAGTTCATTTCTCTAAAGTTATAAAAGGAGAGTAAGTATTCCCAAATGGTTGATAAATGTTTTACATTTATGTTGAAAAGAAACTAAGGAGTTTCAAAAGAGTTTTGAACTAATGATGGGAACATTGATTCCAAAAAGGAGCTTTTTAAGCATAAGGTTTTAGTAAATTACCTCAACCCAAAGGAAAGAAATTTTATTAAAAACTTTGAGCTAAAGCATGTTTTGGGAGTAATATTGAGAACCAATATGGGGATGAGAGTTCAGATAACAATCATGTATCCATCATGGGTATGAACATGTCATACTTTTTAGATGATCACGTAAGGTTAACCACTGGGTCCACTAGGTAGAGAATATTCTATGCGACGTCAAAGTATTTGACAGTTCTGGCAGCGTGTGTAAGACGATGTATCACAACCTAGGCTCATAGTGCTGGTTGTCGGTTAGAGAAACTACCACAAAAGCTATATTCCTTTCATATATAAGTAAAGTTGAATTTATTGTTGTTATATCTTTAATGAACTAAGACTTACAGAAATTTTTCAGTTTTTCACATATATATTAAATAAGTCATTTTTGATTTTATATTGAGTTGTTGTCTGATGGGTTGAGATAGCCCAAGGTAAGTTCATACTTACTCCATTTCAAGCTTTATAGTTGTATTTATAATTCAAACTCATATACTCATAAATTCAATGTACTGATGTCAATTGGCTTGCATCATTTTATGATGGAGACGCAGGTAATCAGGAATAGCACGTAGCTATTTGCTGATCCAGATTTGGCTGTGGAGCAATGGTAAGTCTCCTTGCATTCCGGAGGACATCCATTTCATTTACTTTAGTAGTTTGATTTTAGGATGTTGTGGGGTCTATCCCAACATACCTCTTCAGTCAGTCTAGAGGCTTCGTAGACAAGTAGTATTTCAGTTTGAAGTATATTACTAGTTGTTGATACTTGAGTGTCATTTTAGCCAGATATTATATGAAATATTTGTTTTGAACATGTTGTGTTTCTAAAGTAAGTTGAGATTAGTTTTCTGCTGAGTTGAATAAGCCAGTACTAGGGTTCGCTGGGAACAAGTAATGGTCTCCGACTGTCAGTCCCACCCAAGGTGTAGGCTCTGGGCGTTCGTGACATTGAGTAGGGCCAAGGTAAGTTTCGCTTCTTACTCTATTCAAGCTTAAGTTGTGGTTAGCTTTCAAAATTGCATCCTAGTACTTTCAATGTTATGATTCAAGTTGGCCTACATCTATCATGATGCAGCCGAAGGTAACAAAGATCATCATCATCCTGAGCCTTCTTGATCCAGCTGAGCAATCGGAGTATGTGGTGAGTCTCTTTTCATTATAGAGGACACATTTACTTGCTTTTTCAGTCTTTCTTTTATAAGAGGTTGTGGAGCTTTCCCAACATCCATCTTAATATTGTAGAGGCTTCAAGATAGTGAGACAACTTAGTTTTGAGTCTCTTCTTTTTATTATAGATATTTTGCTGTGAGACTTACGTGGCATTTTAGTCAATTTATTTATTTCAAGTTATTTTATGAGAATGTTTTATTATATCTAGTTAAGTCTTTCACTGAGTTAGGTGAGCTAGGACAGTTCCGCACAAGACCAACAATGGTCAATAAGTGTTGACCACGTCCATGGTGTAGGCTCGGGTAGTGACAGCAGGCCAGTTAGAGTGTAGATGCAATGCCTTTCCTTAATAAACTATTACAAGTCTAGTAAGTTCTATCTAAACTATACAATCTTAACAATATAAACATCATTGAACTTTTATTTATCTACCCTCTCAAGCTAGATAGGTAAAATCGAGTTTAGGATTCACTTTCTCGAGCTGAACCAACATTAGTCAAAAAACTACATTAATTGATATATATCCTTGGTTAGAAAACCTCTTCCTAAAGTTATCCCAAAACTTTAAGTTAGACTTGTATTTGTAACAACTATTTCTCGATTGATATACAACTGTCGATTAAACCCACTTCAATTGTAACACCCCTTACCCAAAAAAAAACCTTAATGCAGATTTTTCAGAAGTTGCACGTAAGACCCAAGGTCACGACGAACTGTAGGGTTTTCTACGGCCTGTTCTGATAGTTCGTGATCCACATTTGTAACCCCCAAAATTCAGTCCTAGAATTTTTTCAAGGGTCGACCAACTGCTGGACCCACAAACGTTAGGTTATACCATGTATTGTGATCCGCATCTGTGGATCAGAACCATAGAAACCAGCCTCTAGTCATGGCTAAAGATTGACAAGCATGGACCATTAGTCGACCTACAGTCCTTCGGTGACCTTGAAAGAAGTTATGTAAGGGGTGTTTTAGTCTTTTATTTAAGTGTTAGAACCCTATACTACGTCGTTTGACACCTAAACTATGTGTTTTTTGTTGTTTTTTGCCTAAACATAATTAGAACTTACCGTTGTAAGATCGTTCACCAAAACTAGAAACATAGAAAGTAAAGAGAAGAAAGAGGCAACCAAACCCTTCCCAAGATTGCAACAAGGTTTCAATAGTTCCAGCACTGTAATAAAAAGATTTCACCGTTAGTTTTTTTAATAGGTACGTGGGATTTCACTATTGGGTTCCTTTCACCCATTAGGTCGCTAGATTTAATTCAATATCTTGATTCCCTTATTGATTTTCAATACCTAAGGTTTCTTTAATGTTAGAAATGTTAGGGTTTACCTATTAGAATGATTCAAATCCTATTATCATAAATTCAAAATCAGTTTATCCTAGTTTCATGCATATTAGAACCCTCTTTATGTAGTTATTCTAGTTCCTTAATTAAACATGTCAAGTCAGTAAATTCACTTATATAAGAACATGCCTCAGCTTTCGCATGCATTATTATCAGCATATTTATATTGCATTCTCAATTTACATGTCAGGTTTGAGCTATCTAGTGTTACAATATTTCAGGCATAACACGTTAATTTCTTAATCATATGTCAAGCTTAATATCGAGTGGACTAGGATAAGTCACCCCCAATTAACATAACCACTTTCCCCATAGGATGTAAGTCCCCTTTGTGCACATAAGTTTAGTAATCACGTCATTATGATTATATATCTCTAGTAGGGTCTTTTGGGTCTCTCGATGGGGTGCGGTTTTAAGTAAGTTATTAGTAGCTCCCTTACAGTTAAGTAATATTCTATTGCATTTACCATGTTATCAGTATAGTTCAGTATTTTGTTTCTCCATGTTATCAACTTGGTCATTGCATTAAGTTTAGTCATGTACAATACTATTAGTATCCTATTTTATGTTCAAATCACGTTATTGCTTAGATGATTTGATTCAATAAAGTTATTGTTCAGTATTACTCTATCCTTCATCCTTGGTACCTTTTAAGTACTAACACATATTTTGCGCTACATCTTCTCGTGATGTAGGTTCTAGTCCTCAGCATTCAGATCACGCATAGATCGGTTCCTGATCATTAATTCAACAACATTAGTCAAGAGTGTCTTTTATTCGAGGACTAGTTCTATGACTATCTTTATTGTTTGAAGCTTTAGTTTCAGTTTTCTAGATCTAGCTGAGGCATGTCCAAGTATTTCTAGTTAATTTAGACGCTCTTTTCAAACATAGTTAGTTCCAGCTTTAGTAATTGAGTTTGACATTTCTTTTGTATCTAAACTCTCAATTATCTATATTAAGATTTTAGCGTACATGTATTCTACATCATTTCAATTTTATCAAGATTTAGCTTCTGCATAATATTTATTGTCTCGGTTTATCTCTAGTATGCTTATTATTAGGCAAGAAAGGTTACCTTGGGGTCTGATGTTTGTGTAATCAAGGACACAAGTTCCAATGCAAGTGTCTACAATCGTACAATAATATAGTAACCCAACCAAGGGTTAGGGTTGTTTTCACATGGAGTTCATGTGAGAATTAATAGAAAAATAAAATGAAGTTCTAAATAGAGGGGTGACGCAAGCGTCAAATATCAATGCGGCGGGGGGTTTGAAATCGAAATTAATATTAAAAACAGTAAAAAGAGTAAGAGAAACTAATGAGAAATGGGATTCTTGGGATGTGAAAGTTATACGGGATAGACTAAACTATAGGGTACATGCTTTTAACGATAGTTTTTTTAAACATTTTAAGAACAACCTCCACCTTAGCCCAATAACTCGTTTGAGTTCAATGTTTGGGAGAAGGACTAGGGTTCACTTTCTCGAGCTAAACTTCATGTCGACTGAATCCTATCGGCCATTTATTTATTAGTCTTAGTTTTACGACCTCCGGATCTATCATGGCGTCTATAAAGGTAAAATTGTATCAGCAACTACAATTGCATTAAATTCCAACACAACTAATAAACGAATAACAATTAAACAACAAATAAACCTTCAACAAGAAAGACCCCATTGATACTCTAACCTATATTCACAAAATCACACCCCATGAATTGGGGTTTTAGCTAGACATATACAAGAGATAGAAAATTATACCAAAATGAGTTTTCATTCAAATGGGTATGTAGATTTAGGAATCCATGGATCTAATCCCAAATTTTGGAGATGAAACCCTTTGAATCGTCAAGTACTTCAAAACCCTTTTTTAACTTATAACTCAAAAGCAAAAGCTAAAAATTATTGTTCAATACTAAGGAATTCGATCCTAAGCTAAAAGTAATAACTGGTATTTATAGTTATCAAAATGTTGGGTTGCGAAGGACAACTCAGCGCAGTTATTAGAAATCATCAATCAACTCGGCAATCCTCACTATTGTATGTTCATCGTTGTCTTGTGATAGCATATAATTTCTTTGTGTTTTCGATCATTGAGCGACATAGTACTACTTGGCAGAACTACTCGTCAACACGCCCAAGACAACATTTCTCTGTCGATATGATCCTTTCCTTCTTGTCTCAGCTCAAAAAAGGGGGTGTTACACCATGCTTACCAAAATACCTCTATTATTAGCTTTTACTATAAAAAAGTATTTATTGTTTAATTTATATAACTCTACAATAAAATTAAGGCACTTCATTTCAATATTTTATGTTATTTGGATGTCTTCTAGAGCATTCCTAAATTCATCAAATACATTCATCACTTATGACACGTGAAAAAAATATCATAACAATAATTTTTTTTTTATCATTTATCAATATCTACAACCAAAAATTATTTTTGTTGTTATTTAAGTAACATTAAAAGTTATAAACAATAAATATGTATAAGTAGAAGTGAGGTGGTAAGACATGCTTTATCAATGATAATAAAGTAATGTTAATTTATATGTATAAGAAGATACATATTATACTCTATATGATTTTTAATTTTTTTAAATAATGTATGTTTCACTTCAAGCTATTTGACATGAGTTTCATTTTCTTATTCAATATTATTTTTCTTTTCCTTTCAACACTTATACAATAATTTCATATGACAATTACTCCATACCATTTTCATTTTTGATTTGAATATATTATTTTGAATTGACATTAAAATTGAGAAAATAAACTAACTTTTAAATCTTGTTTTGATAAATTAATGATATGTGAAATGTAACAAAATGCACTTTATTCTTGTGATTTTATACATGACGTATGAAAAGTATTAACTAAGAATTGCCAAAACTAATGAAAATACATTATATTTTTTAAACTAACCTAAAAAAGGTAACACAGAGAAATTAAAATGAAGTACAAAATAAAAGTCCATACCATTCAATAATAAACATATTCGTAGGTAAAAATTGAAAATCAAAACTCCATAAGTACACAATTAAGTCATTGAATTTCAAATAAAGGTAAAAATATCTATTTATTTGATCTAGATGGTTCTTCATTGAAATCGGACAAAGTGTTTTTATCAACTCTTATAGGAGAAAGGGACATTCCAATAGTCCGATGTGGAAATTTCGTATCATACTCCATAAGTTGGCTCGCTACTGTTTCAACTTCTTCATTTGGATCATCGAAGAGTTCACTCAACTTTTTCAAGTCTGAAAAGCTGAGTTATTTATATAAAAGTCCTTTCATTAATTCTTAGAGAGCTTTTCCATGTTTTTCTATTTTCTACTGAATTTTCCAACATGTTTAGTTCATTGTTGATCTCATCAACATTGACATTTTGATGAGCTAAAACAGTGGGGTTAAGAGCATCAAAGTTGGGTTGACGATTTTCTCCAAGAAACTTATTCACATTTAACTTGGCGGAAGGATGTCTACATGAATTTACTTTGTTACTAGACGAAAAAATCACAACAACAACTTGAGCACCACATAAAGTGAATAGCTCACTTGCCTTTTTAAATAGGCCAATATGTCGTTCGAAGAGTGTTACTTGTCTATTTTCTGAATTTTGTATCCTTGCAATTACAATTCTTTTTCGATCAATGCATATTTTCATGGCTAAATATCTTAATTGAAAATATAGGAAAATGTGATGTTGGGTTTCTTTTCTAACCATCTATTTATAGCGAGAAAATCATCATATAATTTGATAAAAATGAACTTATATAACAAAAATGTAAAAAATACTTATGATGACTTTCTTATAAGGTAGGATTTTAACCAAAATCATTATATTTATTAAATATCTTTTGAGTTTAGTTGTATCATTGTCATTCTCTTGCAATAGTAATTACAAATTACGTATTTTCCAATTTTGATTGATTTATGGAATTATATAAGAAGTTGTTATTATATCATTCTTTTGTTCCATATATTTTAGTAAATTGATATTTAAATTGATTAAATTTTATTAGCTAAATTTTTGTTA
Organism: Solanum pennellii; assembly: GCF_001406875.1. Classification (NCBI taxonomy): domain Eukaryota; kingdom Viridiplantae; phylum Streptophyta; class Magnoliopsida; order Solanales; family Solanaceae; genus Solanum; species Solanum pennellii. The sequence continues at coordinate 17,114,000 of NC_028643.1, forward strand.
GTGTATTTATATATTTTCTAAGTTTTCTCTTGTTCAGTCATGTATATTTCCGAATATAGTCATGCTTTTAGCTTTGACAATACAAAAATATTTATAATCTTTCTCATATTCATGTACTAAACAATTTTACCACTTCAATATTAAATTTAAAGTTATTTGTGCATGTTCTAGAGATTTGTAGACTTCTAAAATATACTCGTATATTATGGAAAATGAAATAGCATTGTAACAGTAAGTAAGCCTAAACCATAATGCAATTGAAAATATATAAACCAATTTTGAATATTCTCCTACACTTTGTATTTCATTATTACTTTTTAAAATGATATAATGAAATCTGTGTTTTGTTTATCTAATCACCAGATATTTGAATATGATACGATATGAAATTGTAACATCCAACCATAAAAAATAGTTACATTTAGAAATCTCTATATTTGAAATAGCTAAATTGAGAATTTATCAAGTTATTCTTAGGTTGTGACTTTTTGGGTCAACTTAAAACAATCATACTTTAAGTAAATGAGGAGTTAAGTGTCACATAGTATAACGAATAAATGGTGTTGGAATCCTCTTTTCAAAGCCACTAAGTTGTGTAAGTTCCGAGTTCGAATGAGGAACATATTCTCCTTTAAAGTTATTAAGATCATTTAAGAAAGTTACCCAAATTAATGAGGTCTATTTTTGGACTTTTTCTTACCCAATCAGATTAAAACAAATTTAGTAATAGTCATATCTGACATGGGTAAGTTTTACTAATCCTTAGTTAAGCTTTGGGTTTTACATGAGAGTTCAAGAAGAGGAAAAGTAGCGAAAAGGAAGAACGATTAATATCTCTTACAAATGGAGAAGTGATGAACACTAAATTACACCTCATTCAATAATAGATGTAGGTGGTCATTATATAGTATAAAATCCATCGATGATTTGTTGTCGAACCCAGAGGGAACTATACAAATATGAATTCATCTATCAAGTTCTAAATGTAATCTAGTCGGTGGTAGGAGTAAAAATTGTCAAAAATATTTAAGTGGAGTGAAGTGGTTGACAACGAATGTTAGATGGGAGAAATTGGTTTGTCGATGAGAGTTCATATTAACTTAAATGTCCATGGAAACCATGTAGTCATCATGGATATCAACGGGATATACTTTTTAGATGATCATGAAAGTAAGCTGTAGATCAAGTAAGTTAAGTAGTTCTATGTGACGTCAAAGTATAGGAGAGTTAAGTAAGTTAAGTAGTTCTGTCAGCTTGTGCAAAAGTTATGTCACCACTAAGGCTAATAGTGGTGGTTATCGGTTAGATAATCTCCCACACAAATTATATTACTTAAATATAAGTAAAGTTGAGTTTGTTATTGTATTTTCTTTAGCAAACTAAGTGTTTTCATTGTTTTACAAGTCTATATAGTGCATGTGTTTAATTGCTTTATATTAAATAAGGCAATTCATGAGTTGACTAGGGCAAAGGTAATTGTTACTTCTTACTCTATTCAAGCTTAAGTTGTGGCTAGCATTCCAAACGCATATTCATACATTCAATGAAATGATACAAGTTGGCCTACTTCGTATCATCTTGTAGACGCAGGTAACCAGGATGAACATAATCCAATGCATCGTTGATCTAGCTGAGCACTCTGAGTAAGTGGTGAGTCTGCTTGCATTCTGGAGGACACATTTACTTGCTTTTTCAGTCTCTCTTTTGTAGGATGTTGTGGGGTCTGTCCCAACATCCATGTTTAACATTGTAGAGGTGTTAAGATAGTCAAATAGTTTAGTTTAGAGTGTCCCTTTTTTTATTACAGATGTTTTGTTATGATCTTACGTGCCATTTTGGCAAATTTATTTATTTCAAGTTATTTTATGAGAATTTTTTTTTATATTGAGTTAAGTCTTTCGATGAGTTAAATAAGCTAGCTCACGGGTCTGCACAAGGCCAACAATGGTCAATGAGTATCCGCCACGTCCATGGTGTAGGCTCTGGGTGTAAGAGTAGGTAAAATAGAGTATAGATACATTAGCTCTCCATTAAAACTATTACATGTCAAGTGATTTCTCGTGAAACTAGACAATCTAAAAAATATAAACATCATTGAACCTTTATTTATCTACTCTCTAATGATAGATAGGTAAAATCGAGTTTAGGAATCACTTTCTCGAGCTGAACCCACATTGATCCAAAAACTACAATAATTGATATAAATCCTTTGTTAGAAAACCTCTTCCTGAAGCAAGCCTAGAGCGCTAGGTTAGACTTGAAGTTTTAACAACAATTTATATATTGATATACAACTATTGATTAAACCCACCTCATTTGTAACACCCCGTACCCGAGATCAAACCTTAATACATAGTTTTCATAAGTTGTAGGTAAGACCCAAGGTCACCACCCATGAACCATAAGGTTTTCCACGGCTTGTTCTGGTGGTTCGTGATCTACATTCGCGAACCCCATAACTCAGTCCTTGAATTTCGTCTAGGGATCAACCAACAACCGTACCCACATAGCTTATGTCATACGATGTACTGTTATCCGCATCCATGGATTAGAACCATAGAAACTAGCCTCTAGTCACTACTAATGATTTACAAGCATGGACCATCAATTGATCGACAATCCTTTGGTGACCTCGAAAGCAGTTATGTAAGGGGTGTTTTGGCTTTTGTCTAAGTGTTGGAACCCTAAACTACATCGTTCAAACCCTAAACTCTGTGATTTTTGATAGTTTTAGCCTTAGAAACATAATTAGTACTTACCCAAGTCAGATCATTCACCAACACTTAGAAACATAGAAAATAAAGAGGAGAAAGGTACGACCAAACCCTTCCCAAGAATGCAGCAACGTTTCATTAGTTCCAGCCCCGAAATAAAATGATTTTCATCATAAATTTTTTCACTATGTTAGTAGAATTTCACTAGTGTGTTCCTTTCACCATTAGGTCGCTAGATTTCATTCAAAATCTTTTTTTCCATTAATGACTATCAATACCTAGGGTTTATTTCACATTAGAAATGTTGGGGTTTACTTATTGGAAGGATCCAAATTATATTATCATGAATTCAATATCAGTTTCTCCCCGTTTCATGCGTAAAATCAGAACCTCTTTATGTAGTTATTCTAGTTCCAGAATTACACATGTTAGGTTAGTAAATTCAGTTATATAAGAACATGCCTCAGTTTTCGAATGCATTATTACCAGCATATTAATGTTGCATTCTCAATTTACATGTCAGGTTTGATCTATTAGGTGTTACAACATTTCAGTCATAACATGTTAATTGCTTAATCATATGTGAAGCTTAATACCAAGTGGACTAGGGTAAGTCACCCCTAATTAACCGAACCACATGACACATAGGATGTAAGTCCCCTTTGTGCGCATCGTTTTTGTCATCATGTCATTATGATTATATATCTGTGGTTGGGTATGTTGGTTCTTCCCGATGGGGTGTATACATTGGACTTCACATTTATCTCATTTAGTTTTAAGTCACTTATAAGTAGCTCCTGTACAGTTAAGTCATATACAAATGCATTTACAATGTTATCGGTATACTTCAGCATTTAGTTTCGCTATGATATAAACTTGGTCATTGCATTAAGTTTAGCCATGCACATTGTAATGACCCGGAAGGTCATTTATGGAAATTTGAATATTAGTGTAACATGAGTTAATTAATCGATAGATAATGGGTTAAAGTGATAATTTATTTAAAACCCAATATTACTTAACCCATTTATATTAAAATAAGTAGTAGGTCTTCTCACTTTTAACATATCATTAATTCTAGAAGAAAAAACGATCATACGAGAGAGGCGAATGGCATAGTTCGAGGCCACAATATAAGCGACCCATGCTGAAGGTAAATCCCAAAGTTTATTTGTTTATGTATTATTTTTTTATAGGAAAAGAACATCATATAAATGGTTGGTGATGAGTTGTATTATTATATTAATATGTCAAATTACAAATTTGAAGGATTAAAGCGGTCTTGGTTGAATGTTTAGGGGCATTAATTAATGATATGTTCTTTCAATGGTTAAAATTAAATTAAAATTGGAAAATGCTATTGTCCAGGTGGGTTATACAATTAGATTGGATAGGTTGTTAGTTAATGTGTGGGTATTAAGGGTTAATTAATGGTTACCGCCATTGTTCATAATCGGTTGGTTTCCATTAAAGAATGTTATTTCATTATCATGTTATAAAGTAAGGTTTGATATATTGAGATAGGTAATTAAATATTAGGTAATATCATTAGATTTACGGAATTGGAGAATGAATACGCAACCCTAGACTTGAAATTTGGAAATATGACAGTTGACATAATAATTGACATCAAAATTTATGAACTTGATTTCAGGTTGGTGTAGACTTTTCGGTCTAGGCCATATCGATAATAATATGGGTGTGGTTATTTTCGAAATCTTATTGTGACTATGTACATGAATAGATTGCATTGTTCCGGAAGATCAACATAATGAGAAGAGTCAAGTCCCGGAGTAATCATTCGATTGTTTGAGGCAAGTGGATTTCTAAACTCTTGTTAAGTGTATGGAATGCATGTATTTCCTTGTGGTATATGTTTGAGAGTAACAGTATTGGTGATGGGTTGACTTGTCTACATTGATTAATTCTAATGATTAAAAAAAAAGGTTGACTTGTCCACATTGATTAATTCTAATGATGAAAAAAAGGTATAACAAAGGCAATGTGATTAATTGTTTATGTGTGATGTGTTGAGAAAGGTTTGAAGGCTTGTTGAATCATTGTTGATGTGATCTCATGTTTAGGTGGTTGTGAACTGGGCAATGTTATGAAAATGCTCCATCTTTCATTATTTGTGTGAACATGTCATTTGCATTATTCTAAGGCATTGGTTGTGACAAGTGTTATGTGCATTGAGAAAGAATAAGTACTTAAGAAGATGTACCATTTCAAAGGACGTATCGCGCGTCGCGATGGATACGATATTTCGAGGGACGTACCGCGCGCCGCGATGGTTACTATTATCAAGGGTCGTGTCGTGCACCGCGATAGATGAATGGAAAGATATGTCCGTGTTTTGCTGATCTTGTGATTGACTTTCTGCGGAACTTGTGATTGAATAATATTGAGCTTGTTATTGAGGATATATAATTTGTTGAAGTATTGTTGTTGAGAATATGTAATTTGTTAAAGTATTGTTGTTGAGGATATGTAATTTGTTGAAGTGTTGTAGTTGAGGATATGTAATTTGTTAAAGTGTTGTTGTTGTGAACAGGTAATTTGTCAAAGTGTTGTTGTTGAGGCTATGTAATTTGTTTAAGTGTTCTTGTTGAACTATGTGCACTGTAAACCATAAGTTGTTAGGTTGGGCCTATTTTTATATAAGTTGTAGTTGTAGAGGTTCGGTTAGGGATGGTAAGAGTACCCGTATTTCATTGCCTTAGCTTGTGTTTAGAGGTTTACTTGCAGAGTACCCTGTGGTTTGGTACTCACCCCTTGCTTCTACAATTTTTTTGTACGTTATTGAGCCTGGATTTTTGTTGTACTGTCATTCTCTTCTTTTCCGAGGCTTCTTGGAAATTTGTGAGGTAGCTGTTTCTCTTCTCAGCGGACTATCTTTCTTCATAGTTTTGATCTTGTTCTATTGTAGAAACAAGTTCATTTGAGACTTATATTTTCGTTTGATTCAAATGTAATACTTTAGAGGCTTGTACACGTGACCACCAGGTTTTGTGGTATAATGTTAGTTGATAGTAAACTTTCCACATTTAATTGTAATAGTTGAGTTTTAGGATGACTTGTATTGGTGGGATAAGACGAGTTACAACACGTCAATTTTTGGGTCATGATAAAATTGTATTAGAGACCCAGGTTCGTAGGTCTGACGTGTGTACAAGTCGAGTCTAAGTAGAGTCTCGAGGATCGGTACGGAGACGTCTATACTTATCTTCGAGAGGCTATAGTGACTTTTAGGAAAAATCTTCATTACTTGGATCTCTATCGTGTGTACTTGGTCTTATTTTGATTGTTATGTCTTCACTCCATTCACTCTCATTTATGTGAAGACTCGTGCGTAGTTCCTTATGTGAATAGTTGGCGTGTCGTGTATTGGTTTCATGTTAGATCTAGTATTAAGGTGGAAATGATATAATTATGAAAGAATGTGTGATCGTATTTGAAGGGGTTGAGTAAGGTTAGTTTGATCATATTTGAAGGGGTTGAGTAAGGTTAGTTATCATAGTAAAAACAAATATAGTACTTATCTGGTATAAGTAATATCTTGAGTGGTTCGACAATAAGAAGTTAAATGTTTTAAGAGTTCTCTAGATAGTAATAGTGTAACCTCGAAAAATACAGTTGATATAGTTGTCACACCATTAATGGGTTGCTTAGCGAATGATGTTGCACAAGTTCCGGTCAAAATCTCTTTTGTCGTTTTATAGATTGAGTGTATACCAAAGAAGGCCATGATACGACTATTACAATGGTACAGATTTGTACTTGGCTAGAATTATGGAGTGTATTAGTTTTGTTATCCACCTGTCCTACGAAAGAATACATATAGCTTGGACTAGATATGGAGCGAATTTGATAATATTTTAAAGTTTTTTGACAGGTAAAAAAATGTGTGGGCTACTTGGGTACAATCTTCTCGGTAGGTATGATGTGTTCTAGTGGTGGATGTAACAGACCTTCACAGTGAAGTACTAGTGCTATATTGAAACAAAATATGTTGATTTTCAAGTGTGAATATTAACTAGTTAAGGAGTTATTAATTGTATTACATGCTCTTATGATAATATTTGGTGTTGAATTCATATTTTTGAAACCAACTAGCTTGTTAGTATGGATGGATGTGTTAAGCATTATTTATAAGGAAGCTTTTTGTGGTGGTTCTTTTGTATTGATATTAATGTGTATAGGTTATAAAGTGTATCCTTAAGATTCTAAATATGCATTTTATCATAAGCTCCATTTGAGTGGATTAATATAGGAATGACAAACATATATGTAAAGGAAATCCCAACGAGTATACTTGGCGAATGCAATTGAAAATTTTAGTAAGAAAATGTGTATAAATATAAGTTAGTCTGTTGAATTTGGTTGATATAGTTTGGTTTGAGATGTCAAGTCGATGACAAGGTTGACTTTGTGGTAATGACAAGGGCTGACTGGATAGTGATAATCAGAGTTTGTTATGGATTTTTGATTAGAATACAAGTATATGATAAGTTTTGTTGGTTAAAAGACTTTGGTATGATAATGGTGACTTTAGAATGTCTGAGTTATGATTTACTATTATTTTACGAGTAACACAGTTGTATGGTAATTTTTACGAGGAGTTAGGATGTCACTCGTATAAAACTGAAAGGAGCTAAAGTCATCATGGAATGAATTAGTGGGATGTAGTTCAACCTTTGGAAGGAGGCGAGATCAAGGATGTTTACTCAGATTTTAAGGGCCAAAGATGTCAGAAAGAATGGATAATTGAGTTCAAAGATACATGATTTCATCTGGTTTGCTCAGGATATTTTAATATATAGTGTCACAAGATCATCAGATTGGTTAGAAAAAAAACTATTGGATAAAACTTGAGAAAAAGTGTAAGGACGTTAAGCTCGAGTATGATGATTAGTTCATTTGTGATTTTGAGTTTGATAATGAGTATGGTGAAATTTTTAGCGAAAAATATGACAAGGATGGAGAGGTGATCAACAATAAGCTAAGATGTGAGAATTTGTAAATATCTTCAATGTATGAGCTAATGTCAAAACATAAAAGGGTTAGGTTACATAGTTAGATTCAAAATTCAAGTTTTTCATTGTGAGTTAAGATTTGTTGTACTGTGTTTTGTCAAGGTATGAATTGGTAATGGGTAAGAAATGATTGATCAGATTAAATATGAAGCATTTGGAAGGACAGAAAAATAATTTAAGTAGTAAATTTTGATACTTTTGATTGTTATTCCTAAATGGGATTTCACGTAATGATTTGATTTAGTGGATGAGGTAAAAATATCATGAGTTGTTGGTCAAAGAATAAGATTGGTAAGCGAGTAGAAGAAAAAAGAACAAGAAATTTTGTATGTTGAAGATTTCAATGTAGTTAGAAGCACCATGGGAGGAATTTAAGAGATGTGAAGAATAAGACCTCTCATATAGAGTCTTGGTTAGAAGTTGAGGGATGTATAAAATTTTCATTTATAAGTTCTAATATGACTACGGATGTGAATTATTTTGTATAGACTTACTAGGAATTTATCAACAATTTTTATGAAGATTGGATTTTGATTTATGTGATAAACAATTAGGTGTGTACAATTATGTGTTCTTATGTGGAGCTAAATTGTTCACACTATGATAGATAATTTATTTACGTTCAATGGTGTGGACCTACAGTTTTACATAATTAATGAAGATTTGAGGATATTTAAACTATTTATGTATGGGACGATACAAACTATTATGATGTGTTACATAGGCATTTGATATTGAGTAGAGCTTATGAGCTTATGGTATCAAATTATTGGAGTGACTAAGAATTTTTTTTGTGTTGGTATGAGGCATATGATGGTGTGACTAATAGTTAAAATTGGTATCTGAAGAATTATGTGGACTTGAATTGAGTGTTATTCAATTGTTGTGTTTTGATGGTAATGTACTTTTTGATTTATAATTAGTATTATCAGTCTTGGGGGTGACTTGTACTTGCCATGAATTGCTTAAATTAAAATAAAGGGAGTCATAGTTCAAAAATTTTTTGGAGGCGATAATGCGCTTGCTAAGAAGACTTTGTAACTAGAGACTATTTGAGAGTGAGGTAAATGATTGGTGTAGTTATGATGTTTATTAGTATTGGGAGTTTTGACTTTAGTGGTGTACTACGAGAAGTATGTGGGGTTTGATAAATTGAGGTTTTGTGAGATTGTATTGGATATCAAACTAGTTGATTGTGGGTGGATAAAGTTTATATAAATAGAGTAGAATGAATAAGAATGTTTGATATGGTCACTATGAAAGAAGTATCAAGTGTTATATTTATTTTGGTTTTGCATATCCTTATGTGACCAAATACTTCTGTCTGGACATGATTTAGAGTATGATTCACTTTCTATGTTCATATATGATTTCGCTTCTATGGGTGATCTCCTAGTGGTGGATCGGGTGTACCGATCCTGTGGTTGTCCTCTTGCTACGGTGGCATCCTTGAACAGACTTAGTCATTTCAGTTATGATAGATTTGACGTTGTTGAGATAGTTGAAGTATACCAATAGTTCTACACGCACAACCTTACTTATGAGAACTTATATAAGATCTATACAGAGTTACAATTATATTAGAGTGTTGTTAAAGGTTTTGCATCCTAGAGTGTACCGCTTATTGAGTGTTTACTTGATCTTGTTCTTCTTTGGGTTAGATTACATTGATTCTCTCTTGATGAGTATCAAATGTCTAAATATCAGATTTTTATAGCTTAAGCTCGTAAAAATATTATGTTGTGAAAAGGGAATCTTGATAAGATTAGTGATGATTAATGCATTATGAGTGTGTGGTGGTTGATTTAAGTTCACTACTGGTTGTAATCGATGTCGATATAGAAGGTTACCTTGGTTATGTGAGAAATATTCATCATGATGATTGTGATATGGTCTAACGACTTTCATATTAGGTTGAGTCTCATGGGTTAGTCTGTGGCTTGATTCAAATCACTTCTGATTAAATTTGTCAAATTTTGATTCTAAAGTTCAGTTCGTTGTAGTTGATCTTAATGGAATGGTTCTAAAGAAGAGGTTATCACTCGAAGAGATGAACACAACTTTGAAAAATCATACCTCAGGCTTTTGATCGTGTTGGTTATTCTGCCTTCTTCTTTCATATGTTCAAGGACGAACATAGTATTTAGTGGTGGATAATGTAATGAACCGGAAGGTCATTTTTGGAAATTTAAATATTAGTGTAAATTGAGTTAATTAATCGATAGATAATGGGTTAAAGTGATAATTTATTTAAAACCATATATTACTTAACCCATTTACATTAAAACAAGTTGTAGGTCTTCTCACTTTTAACATATAATTAATTCTAGAAGAAAAAAAAGATCATACGAGGGAGGCGAATGGCATAGTTCGAGGCCACAATATAAGCGACCCATGTTGAAGGCAAATCCCATAGTTTATTTTCTTTATGTATTATTTTTTTTATAGGTAAAGAACATCATATTAATGGTTGGTGATGAGTTGTATTATTATATTTATATGTAAAATTACAATTTTGAAGGATTATAGCGGTCTTGGTTGAATGTTTTAGGGGCATTAATTAATAATATGTTCTTTCAATGGTGAAAATAAAATTGAAATTGGAAAATGCTATAGTCCAGGTGGGTTATACAATTAGATTGTATAGGTTGTTAGTTAATGTGTGGGTATGAAGGGTTAATAAATGGTTGCCGCCACTGTTCATAATCGGTTGGCTTACATTAAATAATTTTATTTTATTATCATGTTATAAAGTGAGGTTTGATATATTGAGATAGGTAATTAAATATTAGGTAATATCAGATTTACGGTATTGGAGAATGAAAACTCAACCCTAGACTTGAAATTTGAAAATATGAGGGTTGACATAATAATTGACATCAAAATTTAGGAACTTGATTTCAGGTTGGTGTAGACTTTTCGGTCAAGGCCATATCTATAATAATATGGGTGTGGTTGTTTTCGAAATCTTATTGTGACTCTGTACTTGAATAGATAGCATTGTTTTGGAAGATCAACATAATGAGAAGACTCATGTCCCGGAATAATCATTCGATTGTTTGAGGCAAGTGGATTTCTAAACTCTTGTTAAGTGTATATAATACATGTATTTCCTTGTGGTATATGTTTGAGAGTAACGGGATTGGTGATGGGTTTACTTGTCCACATTGATTAATTCTAATAATGAAAAAAAAGGTTGACTTGTCCACATTGATTAATTCTAATGATGAAAAAAACAGGTACAATAAAGGCAATGTTATTAATTGTTTATGTGTGATGTGTTGAGAAAGGTTTGAAGGTTTGTTGAATCATTGTTGATGTGATTTCATGTTTGTGTGGTTGTGAACTGTGCAATGTTATGAAAATACTCCATCTCCTCATTATTTGTGTGAACATGTCATTTGCATTATTCTAAGGCATTGGTTGTGACAAGTGTTATGTGCATTGAGAAAGAATGAGTACTTAAGAGGATGTACCATTTCGAGGGACGTATCGCGCCCCCCGATGGATACTATATTTTAAGGGACGTATCTCGCGCCGCGATTGTTACTTTTATCGAGGGTCATTTCGTGCATCGTGACAGATGCATGGACAGATATGTCCCTCATGGGTCCCGGACTGAGCGACAGCGGGTGTGTATCACTTGGTGAGACATGCATTAGTATACTTGACATTGAATTCCATTCCATTGCACATACTTATCATTAGTGAACTTGATATCGTGTTTTGTTGATCTTGTGATTGCCTTTCTGTGGAACTTGTGATTGATTAATATTGAGTTTGTTATTAAGGATATGTAATTTGTTGAAGTATTGTTGTTGAGAATATGTAATTTGTTAAAGTATTGTTTTTGAGGAAATGTAATTTGTTGAAGTGTTGTTTTTGAGGATATGTAATTTGTTAAAGTGTTGTTGTTGAGAACAGGTAATTTGTCAAAGTGTTGTTGTTGAGGATATGTAATTTGTTTAAGTGTTCTTGTTGAACTATGTGCGCTGTAAACCGTCAGTTGTTAGGTTGGGCTGATTTTTATGCAAGTTGTGGTTGTGGAGGTTCAGTTGGGGATTGTAGGAGTACCCGTATTACATTCCCTTAGCTTGTGTTTAGAGGTTTACTTGCTGAGTACCGTGTTGTTTGGTTGTCGCCCCTTGCTTCTACAATTTTTTTGTTGGTTATTAAGCCTGGATTGTTGCTGTACTTGCCATTCTATTCTTTTCCGAGGCTTCTTGTAAATTTGTGAGGTAGCTATTTGTCGTCTCAGTGGACTTTCTTTCTTCATAGTTTTGATCTTGTTCTATTCTAGAAACAAGTTCATGTGAGAGTTATATTTTAGTTTGATTCAAATTTAATACTTTAGAGGCTTGTACACGTGACCACCAGGTTTTGGGGTTAATGTAAGTTGATAGTAAACTTTCCGCATTTTATTGTAATAGTTGAGATTTAGGCTGACTTGTCTTGGTGGGATAAGACGAGTGTCATGACGTCCATTTATGGGTCGTGACACACATTGCTGTTAGTGTCCTATTTTTTGCTCAAATCATGTTATCGCTTAAATGTTATGATTCAGTAATGTTATTGTTCAGTTTTACTCTATGGTTCATGCTCGGTACCTTTTAAGTACAAACACATATTCTTCGCTATATCTTCTCGTGATGTAGGTTTTAGTCCTCAGCATGCAGATCATGCATAGATCGGTTCCCTACAATTACTTCAACAAACATAGCGGTGAGTCATATTTTTTTGAGGACTAGTGAATGACTATCTTTATTCTTCTTAGCTTTAGTTTATTTTTTCTATATCTAGCTGGGGCATGTCCAAGTATTTCTAGTCAATTTAGAGGCTTATTTCAGACATAGTTTGTTCCACCTTTAGTAATTGAGTTTGAATTTTCTTTTATATTTAAACTCTTAATTATCTATATTCAGATTTTAGCATATATGTATTCTCCATCGTTTCAATGTTATCATGATTTATCTTCTGCACATTATTTATTGTTTCAGTTTATCTCTAGTATGCTTATGACTATGCAAGAAGGGTTACCTTGGGGTCTGATGTTTGTGTAATCAAGGACACAAATTTTAATGCAAGTGTCTACAATCGTACAATAATATAGTAAGCCAACAAAGGGTTAGGTTTGTTTCCACTGGGAATGGTTGTGAGAATTAATAAGAAAATAAAATGAAGTTCTAACTAGTTACAACTGCAGACATTATCAAAAATCATATTAAATTAGAGGGCTGACACAAGCATAAAATAAGAATGAGGTTTTTGAAATCAAAATTAATATTTAAAAACAGTAAAAACAATAAGAGAAACTAATAGGAAACGATATTCTTAGAAATAGAAAGGTATACGGGATAGACTAAACTATTGTGTACATGCTTTTACCGATAAATTTTTTTGAGCATTTGTTTCGAGGATAGACTATAGAGGGCGATATATTTCTCGCGAACAACTTACCTCGAATTAAATGGATTCCTTTTAGACACCCATATTCTTCATGTAGAACAATCTCCGCCTTAGACCACTCACTATCTTCACCTGATTGTATGGGGGAAGGACTCTCGAGCTGATCTTCATGTCGACAAATCCTATGGGCCATCAATTTATCAGTCTTAGTTTTAAGACCTTTTGATCTAGTTAGGCGGCAACTAAAGTGAAATTGTATCAGCAACTACAATTTCATTAAATTACAACACAACTAATAAACTAAATCACAATTAAACAACAAATAAACCATAAACAAGCAAGAACCAATAGATAATCTAACCCATATTAACAGCATCACACCCCAAGAATTGGGGTTTTAGTTAGACATATACAAGAGATACAAATTTATACAAAATGAATTTTCATTCAAATGGGTATGTAGATTTAATAATCCATGGATTTAATCCAAAATTTTTGCGATGAAACCCTTTGAATCTTCAAGTACTTCAAAACCCTCTTCTAACTTATAACTCAAAAATCAAAGTTAAAAATTATTGTTTAATACTAAGGAATTTGATCCTATGCTAAAAGTAATAACTTATATTTATAGTTATCAAAACGTTGTGTTGCGAAGGAGCACTCAGCGCAGTTACTCGGAATCGCCAATCTACTCGGGGATCCCCCCTTTGGTATGTTATCAGTCTCGTGTTTTAGCCTATAATATCTACGTGTTTTCAATCATTGCGCGACATAGTACTACTACGCGGAACTAATTGGCAACACGCCCTAGATATCGTTTCTCTGCCGATATGATCCTTTCCTTCTTGGACCAGCTCAAAAAGGGGGTTTTACACCATGCCTAATAAAAGATCATCTAGTATTAGCTTTCACAATATAAAAATATTTATTGTTTAATTTATATTATTTTACAAAAAATATATGGAACTTCATTTCAGTATTTTATGTTATTTGGATGTTTTCTAGAGCATTTCTTAATTCATAAAATATATTCATCACTTATGAGACATGAAGAAAATATCATAAGAATAAACTTTTTAAATAATTTATCAATATCTACAACCATAAATTATTTTAATTATCATTAAATAACATTAAAAAGTATAAACAATAAATATGTATCAGTAGTAGGGAGGTGGTAAGGCATGCTTTATCAATGATAATAATGTAATGTTAATTTATGGGTAGAAGTAGATACATCTTATACTCTAAGAATTTTAATTTTTTAAAATAAGATATGTTGCACTTCAAGCTATTTGACATGAGTTTCATTTACATAATCAATATTCTCTTACTATTTTTTCTTTCAACACTTACACATAAATTTCAAATTACAATTACTCCATACCCTTTTCATTTTAATTTGAATATATTATTTCTTATTGGCATGAAAATTGAGAAAATATACTAACTTTTATATCTTGTTTTGCTAAATTAATGATATGTGAAATATAGCAAATTTCTCTTTATTCTTGTGATTTTATAAATGACATATGAAAAGAATAAACTAAGAGTGGCCATAAATAAGGAACGTACGTTATATTTTTTTAAACTGACGTAAAAAAGGTAAGACAAAGAAATTAAAATGAAGGAAGTACAAAAAAAAAGTCTATCCCAATCAATAATAAACATATTCTAAGGTAAAAATTGAAATCATAAATATAACAAACATAATCATAGATATGAAACTCAAAACCCTATAAGTACACAATTAAGTCATTAAATTTTGAATAAAGGTAAAAATATCTATTCATTGGATCCAGATGGTGCTTCATTGAAATCGGACGAACTTTTTCATCAACTTTTAAAGGAGAAAGGGAGATTCCAATAGCTTGATACATAAATTCCATATCAAACTCCATAAGTTGGGTCGCTATTCTTTCAACTTCTTCATCTGCAGCTTCCAAGAGCTCACTAAACTTTTTAAGGTCAGAAAGGTTGTGTAGTTCATTTGGTAGTTCTTTCCTTAATCCTTGGAGAGCTTTTCCATGTTTTGTTCTGTTGTTCTAGTGAATTCTCCAACATGTTTAGTTCATTGTTGATCTCGTCAACATTGAAATTTTGATGAGCTAAAACAGTGGGGTTAGGAGCATCAAAGTCGGGTTGACGATTTTTTCCAAGAAACTTATTCACAATTAACTCGGCGGACGGATGTCCACATGAATGTACTTTATGGCTAGATGAAAAAATCACAACAACAACATAAGCACCACATAAAGTGCATATCTCTACTTGCCTTTTTAAATAGGCCAATAAGTTGTTTTGAGAATGTTACTTGTCGATTTTTTGAATTTTTTATCCTTGCAATTAAAATTCTTTTGGTACCAATACATATTTTCATGGCTAAATATCTGAATTGAAACATAGGAAAATATGATGTTGAGTTTCTGTTCTAACCAACTATTTATAGCGAGAAAATCATCATATTATTTGATTAAAATTAAATGAAATAACAAAAATGTAAAAATATTTATGATGATTTTCTTATAAGTTAGGATTTTAACAAAAATAATTAAATTTATTAAATTTCTTTCTAAGTTTATTTGTATCATTGTCAAAATCTAACAATAGTAATTACAAATTAGATATTTTCTTAATTAGATTGATGATATTGAATTATTTAAGAAGTTGTTATTATCTCATTCTTTTGTGACATATATTTTAGTAAATTGATTAAATTTTATTAGGTAATTTTTATTATTGTATTTATAGATTTTCTAAATTTGCTCTTGTTCAATCATGTATATTTACTAATATATTCATGCTTAGTATAAGACCTTGCACTTTTAGATTTGAAAATATAAAAATATTTATTATGTTACTCAGATTCACGTACAAAATAATTTAAGTTCTTCAATTTAAAATTTAAACTTTTTTGTGCATGTTCTAGAGCATTTGTAGATTTGTAAAATATACTCGTAACTTATGAAAAAATAAATAATATTGTAACAGTAAGAACACCTAAATCATAATGCAATTGAAAACATATCAACCAATTTTGAATATTCTCCTACACTTTACATTTCATTATAATTTTTTTAAACCATACAAAGAAATTTGTGTCTTGTTTATATAATCGCCAGATATTTGAATATGATACGATACATTATGAAATCGTAACATCCTGCGATCGAAATAGTTAAATTTAGAAAATTCTAAATTGGAAATAGCTAAATTGAGAATTTATCAAGTTATTCTTAAGTTGTTACTTTTTTGGTCAATTTCAAACAATCATAACTTTCAGTACATGAAGAGTTTAGTGGCACATAGTATACCGAATAAAAGGTCTTGATTCTCTTCCCAACGCCACTGAGTTGTGTATGTTTTGAGTTTTAATGAGGAACATATGCTCCTTTAAAGTTATTATGACCATTTAAGAAAGTTACACAAACTCGTGAGGGGTATTTTGGACTTCTCTTTATCCAATCAGATTAAAAAAAATTTAGTAATAGTTTGTGGTCATATCCAACGTGGGCATGTTTTACAAAACCTTAATTAAGATTTGGGTTTTAGAATAGATTTCAAGAAGAGGAAAAGTATAGAAAGGAAGAACGATTAAGATCTCTTACAAATTAAGGAGTGATGAATGCCAAACTTCACCTCATTCAATACTATATGTAGGTGGTCGTTATCTAGTATAAAACCCATCGAAGAGTTGTTGCCAAACCAAGAGGGATCAATAATAACTTGAATTTACTTATGAAGTTATAAATGTAATCTAGTTTGTGGTAGGGGTAAAAATTGTCAAAAATATTTGAGTGAATCGTAGGGGTTGACAACGAATGTCAGAAAGGAGGAATTGGTTTCTGGATGAGAATTCATATTAACTCTAAGTGTCCATCGAAACCATGTATCCATCATGGGTATCAATGGGTCATACTTTTTAGATGATCACGTAGGTTAAGCTAGTAGATAAACTAAATTAAGTAGTTCTAAGCGACGTCAAAGTATAGGAAAATTCTAGAAGCATGGGTAAGATGATGTATCACCACTAAGTCTCATAGTGGTGGTTGTCAGTTAGACAATCTCCCAGAGAATTATATTACTTAGAAATGAGTAAAGTTGAATTTGTTCTTGCATTCTCTTTAACAAACTAAGTTTTTCAATTGTTTTACAAGTTTATATAGTGCATGTGTTTAATTGCTTTATATTAAGTGAAGTTATTCATGAGTTGAGCAGCGCCAAGGTAAGTGTTACTTCTTACTCTATTCAAGCTCAAGTTGTGGTTAGCAATCGAACTCCCATACTCGTACTTTCGATGTAATGATGCAAGTTGGCTTACATCGTTTCATGATGCGGACGCAAGTAACAAGGATCAACATCATCTAGTGCCTTATTAATCCAGCTAAGCATTCAGAGTAAGTTGTAAGTCTCTGTGGATTCTGGAGGACACAGTTAATCGATTTCTCAGTCTTTCTTTAATAGGATGTTACGGGGTCTGTCCCCACATCCATATTTATATTGTAGAAGATTCATAGATAGTAAGTCGGTTTAGTTTTGGGTCTTTTTTTTTTATTGCAGATGTTTTTCTATGAGAGTTACGTGACATTTTTACCAAATTATTTATTTCATGTTATTTAATGAGAATTTTTTCTTATATTTACTTAAGTCTTCTGCTGAATTAAGTAAACTAGGCCAAGGGTCCTCACAAGGCCACAATGGTCAATGTGTGCCGGCCATATCTAGGGTGTAGGCTCGGGGCATGACAATTTGTAAGTTAGAGTGTAGATGCAATAGCTTTCCATAAAAAAACTATTACAAGTCAAGCAAAATGTCAGAAACTCATCAACATTTACAATATACACAACCCTGAACCTTTATTTATCTACTCTCTCAAGCTTTATACGTAGAATCGAGGTTAGCATTCACCCCCTTGAGTTGAACCCACATCAATCCAAAAACTACAATAATTGATATAAATACTTTGTTAGAAATTCTCTTTATCAAGTAAGCATAGAACTCTAAGTTAGACTTGCATTTGTAACAACAATTTATAGATTGATATATAACTATCGATTAAACCCACTTCAATTGTATCACCTCGTATCGAAAACAAACCTCAATGCATATTTTTCAGAAGTTGCAGGTAAGACCCACAGTCGCCACCTACGAACCGTAGGGTGACCTACGACCTGTGCTAGTGGTTCGTTATCCACATCTATAACCCCCAAGAACTCACTCCTAGAATTATATCTAAGGGTTGTTAAACGGTCGGACCAACATACCTTAGGTCAGACCATGTACCGTGATCCGTATCCGTGGATCATACCCATAGAAACCATCGTCTAATGACGGATGAATATTCACAAGCAAAGACCATCACTCGATCGACAGTCCCTCGGTGACTTCGAATGCAGTTATGTCAGGGGTGTTTTAGACATTCCTTAAATGTTGGACCCCTAAACTACGTCGTTCAACCCCTAAACTATGTGGTCTTTGTTATTTTTACCCTACAAACATAATAAGAACTTACCAAGTCAGATCATTCACCAAAACATAGAAACTTCGAAAGTAAAGAGGAGAAAGAGGCGAGCAAACCCTTCCATAGAATGCCAGAAGGTTTCATTAGTTCCAGCCTCAAAATAAAAAGATTTCACCATAAATTTTTCACTAGATATGTGGGATTACACTAGTCGGTTCCTTTAACCCATTAGGTTGCTAGATTTCATTCAAAATCTTGATTCCCTTAACAATTATAAATAAATAGGGTTTCTTGAATGTTTGAAATGTTGAGTTTTAACTATTAGAATGATCCAAATCGTATTATCGTGAATTTAGTATCAGTTTGTCCCAGTTTGACGCATAAAATCAGAACCCTCATTATGTAGTTATTGTAGTTCGCGAATTACACATGTTATGTCACTAAATTTAGCTACATAAGAACATGCCTCAGTTTTCTAATGCATTATTGTCAGCATATAAATGTTGCATAGTCAGTTTTCATGTAAGGCTTGAGCTCTCTAGTGTTACAACATTTCTGTCATAACATGTTAATTTCTTAGTAATATGTGAATCATAACACCGAGTGGGCTAGGGTAATTCACCCCCAATTGATAGAACTACGTGCCCCATAGGATGTAAGTCACATTTGTGCACCTCATTTATCATCACATCAGCATGCCTATATATCTATGGCAGGGTATATTGGGTCTTCTCGATGGCGTGTATATATCGGAATTCACATTTAGGTAATGTTGTTTTAAGTAAATTATTTATATCTCCCTTATAGTTAGTTAGATTTTATTACATTTACCATGTTATAAGTATGGTTCAGTATTCAGTTGATCCATGTTATAAACTTGATCATTTAATTAAGTTAAGTCATGTAGAATACTTTTATGATCATTTTTATGTTCAAATCGTGTTATTGCTTAGATCTTTGATTAAGTAATGTTACTGCTCAGTGTTACTCTATCCTTCATGCTCGATACCTTTTAAGTACTAACATACATTCTGCGCTACATCTTCTCGTGATGTAGGTTCTAGTCCTCAACATCAGATCACACATGGATCGATTCAAAATCATTAGTTCAACATCATTATCAGTTAGTCATACTTCTTCGAGGAGTAGTGACATGACTATCTTTATTATTTTTATCATTAGTTTCAGTTTTGCTAGATCTGGCTGGGGCATATCAATGTTTTCTAGTAAATTTAGAGACATATTTCGTACATATTTAGTTCTAGCTTTAGTCATTGAGTTTGACTTTTCTATTGTATTCAAAGTCTCAATCATCAATATTCTGATTCTAGCGTATAGGTATTCTCTATCATTTAAATTTTATCATCACTTAGCTTCTGCACATTATTCATTGGTTCAGTTTATCTCTAGTATGGTAATGATTATGCAAGAACGGTTATCTTAAGGTCTGATGTTTGTGTAATCATAGACACAACTTCCAATGAATGTGTCTACAATCGTACAATAATAAAGTAATCCAACCAAGGGTTAGGGTCATTTCCACACAGAGTGCTTGTGATAATTAATTGAAAAATAAAATGAAGTTCTAAGTAGTCACGACTAAAGACATTATAAAAAAATCATATTACAATAGAGGGGTGATGCAAGAGTCAAATATCAATGTGGGGGGGGGGGGGTTTAAATATAAATTAATATTTAAAAACAGTAAAAACAATAAGAGAAATTAATGGGAAACGAGATTCATTGAATTTGAAAGGTATACGTGATAGACTAATCTATTGGGTACATGTTTTTTAATGATAAATTTTTTGAACATTTGTTACTAGGATAGACTATAGTGGGGGGAATATTTCTCGCGAATAACTTACCTCGAATTATATGGGTTCCTTTTCGACATCCATATTCCTCATGAAGAACAACCTCCGCCTTAGCTCACTCACTCTCTTGAGCCGAGTGTTTAGGAGAAGGACTAGGATTCACTCTCTGGAGCTGAACTACATGTCGGTCCACTCCCATCGGCCTTAAATTAAGTAGTCTTAGTTTTACGACATCTTGATCTATCTAGACGGCTATAAAGGTTATATTGTATTAGCAACTACAATTTCATTAAATTCAAACACAACTACTAAACAAAATTACTATTAAACAAGAAATAAACAATAAACAAGCAAGACCCAACCGATAATCTAACCCGTATCCACAAAATCATACCCCAAGAATTGGGGTTTTAGCTATATAAAAGAAAGAAATTTATACTAAAATGGTTTTTGATTCAAATACCTATGAAGATTTAACAATCCATGGATCTAATCCCAAATTTGGATATGAAACCTTTTGAATCTTCACGTACTTCAAAACCCTCTTCTAACTTATAACTCAAAAATAAAAGCTAAAAATTATTGTTCAATACTAAAGAATTTGATCCTATGTTAAAATTAATAACTGGTATGTACAGGTATCAAAACGTCGTGTTTTATAGGTATCAAAACGTCGTGTTTCGAAGGACCACTCAATGCAGTTAGTTGGAATCGCCAATAAACTCAACGATACACCCGTTTGTATGTTCCTCGCTATCGGGTGCTAGCGTATAATATCTTCGTGTTTTCGATCATTGAGTGACATAGTACTGCTTAGCGAAACTACTCGGCAACACGACTAAAACACCATTTCTCTACCAATATGATCGTTTCCTTCTTCGCTTAGCTAAAGAAAGGGGTGTAACACCATGCTTAACCAAAGACCATCTATTATTAGCTTTCACGATATCAAAATATTTATTGTTTAATTTAGATTATTGTACAAAAAAATTTAAGGCACTTCAATTCAATATTTTATGTTATTTGGATGTCTTCTAGAGCATTTCTAAATTTATAAAATATATTCATCATTTATGACACGTTAAGAAATAACATAATAATTTTTTTAATAATTTATCAATATCAAAAACTAGATAATTATTTTTGTTGGCATTTAAATAACATTAAAAATTATAAACAATAGTTATTTTTAATTAAAAGTGAGGGTTAAAGCATGCTTTATAAATGAAAATAAAGTAATTTTAATTTTGTAGGTAGAAGCAGATACATGTTATACTCTATAACAATTTTTTGTTTTTTAAAATAACATATGTTGCACTTCAAGCTATCTGACATGAGTTTTACTTTCTTATTCAATATTCTCTTTCTACTTTCTCTTTCAACACTTATGCATAGATTTCAAATGACAATTACTCCATACCCTTTTCATTTTTATTTGAATATTAATTTTTAATTGGCATGAAAATTGAGAAAAGAAACTAACTTTTAAATCTTGTATTGATAAATTAATGATATGTGAAACGTAACAAAATGCTCTTTATTCTTGTGATTTATACATGACATATGAAAAGTATAAACTAAGAGCGGCCAAAAATAAAGAAAATACGTTATATTTTTTTTAAACTGACCTAATAAAGGTAAGACAGTGAAATTAAAATGCAAAAAGTACTAAATTAAAGTCCATCCCATTCATAGATATAACAAACATATTCATAGATATGAAAATCAAAACCCTATAAGTACAAAATTAAGTCATTGAATTTTAAATAAAGGTAAAAAATATCTATTCATTGGATCCAGATGGCGCCTCATTTAAATCGGACGAACTATTTTCATCAACTCTTAAAGGAGAAAGGGCACTTCCAATAGTTTGATACGGAAATTCTATCATACTCCATAAGTGCGATCGCGACTTTTTCAACTTTTTCTTCTACTGCTTCCAACAGTTCACTGAACTTTATAAGTTCAGAAAAGCTTAATTGTTGATATGGAAGTTCTTTCCTTAATCCTTTGAGAGATTTGGCATGTTTTTTCTGTTGTTCGAGTGAATTCTCCGACATGTTTGGTTAATTGTTGATCTCATCAACATTGATATTTTGATGAGCTAAAACAGAGGGGTTAGGACCATCAAAGTCGAGATGATGATTTTCTCCAAGAAACTTATCCACAATAAACTTGGCAGAAGGATGTTCACGTGAATATATTTTGTTGCTAGATGAAAAAATCACAACAGCAACATAGGCACCACATAAAGTACATAGACAACTTACTTTTTTTAAATAGGCCGATACGTCGTTTTGAGACTGTTACTTGTCAATTTCTAGAACTTTGTATCCTTGCAATTAAAATTCCTTTGTGACCAATGCATATTTTCATGGAAAAATTTCTTAATTGAAATATAGTAAATTGTGATGTTGGGGGTCTTTTCTAACCAAGTATTCATAGAGTGAAATTGAAAATATTATTTGATAAAATGAACTCAAATAACAAAAATGTAAAAATTATGATGATTTTCTTATAAGGTAGGATTTTAACCAAATTCATTACATTTATTCAATTTATTTTCAAGTTTATTTGTATCATTATCAATCTCTAACAATAGAAATTAAAAATTACATATTTTGATAATTAGATTGATGTTATTGAATCATTTAAGAAGTTGTTATAATCTCATTCTTCTGTAAATATATTTTAGTACATTGATATTTAAATTGATTAAATTTTATTAGGTAATTTTTTGTTATTGTATTTATAGATTTTCAAAAATTGCTCTTGTTCAATCATGTATATTTCCTAATATAGTCATGCTTAATAAATGAACTTCCACATTTACCGTTTACAATATGAAAATATTTATTATCTTACTTATATTCTGTTATAAAATAATTTAAGTTCTTCAATTTAAAATTTAAAGTTGTTTGTGCATGTTCTAGAGCATTTGTGGACTTGTAAAATTTACTCGTAACTTCTGAAAAATTAAATATTATTGTAACAATAAGAAAGCCTCTGCATAACACAATTGAAAATATATAAACCGATTTTGAATATTCTCCTACACTTTATATTTTATTATACCTTTTTAAAACGATACAATGAAAATTGTGTCTTGTTTATCTTACGACTAGACATTTAAATATGATAAGATACATTATGAAATTGTAATATCTTGCCTTAGAAATAGTTAAATTTAGAAATCTCTATATTGGAAATAGCTAAATTGAGAATTTATCAAGTTATTCATAACTTATGACTTTTTGGGTAAACTTCAAACAATCATAACTTTTAGTATATGATGAGTTAAGTGGCACATAGTATACCAAAGAAAAGGTCTTGGAATCCTCTTTCCAACATCACTGACTTGTGTACGTTTCAAGTTCAAATGAGGGACATATTCTCATTAAAAGGTATTATGAACAATTAAGAAATTTACCCAAAGTAGTGAGGGGTTTTTTGGAATTTTCCTTACCTAATAAGATTAAAACCAAATTAGT
The DNA here is from genome assembly GCF_001406875.1 of Solanum pennellii. Lineage (NCBI taxonomy): Eukaryota > Viridiplantae > Streptophyta > Magnoliopsida > Solanales > Solanaceae > Solanum > Solanum pennellii. The sequence goes on from NC_028643.1 coordinate 17,137,925, forward strand.
AATATTTTATCGTCATATCTGACGTGGGTAAGTTTTACAAATCCTTAATTAAATCTTTGTGTTTTAGAATAAAGTACAAGAAGAGAAAAAGTAGAGAAAGGGAAGAAATATTAAGATCTCTTACAAATTAAGGAGTGATGAAAGCTAAACTACTCCTCATTCAATACTAGACGTAAGGCGGTCGTTATTTTTGATAGGATGTTGTGGGGTCTGTCCCAACATCCATCTTAATATTGTAGAGGCTTCAAGACAGTCATACAATTTTGTTTTGAGTCTCTTCTTTATATTGTAGATGTTTTGCTACGAGACTAACTTTCCATTTCGGGCAGTTATTTATTTCAAGTTATTTTATGAGAATGTTTTCATATATTGAGATAAGTTTTCTGCTGAGTTAAAAAAGCTAAGACAATCTTAACAATATAAACACCATTGAACCTTTATTTATCTACTCTCATAATCTAGATAGGAGAAATCGAGTTTAGGATTCACTTTGTCGAGTCGAACAAACATTAATCCAAAAACTACATTAATTGATATTAAAACTTGGTTAGAAATCTCTTTCTCAAGCAAGCCCAGAACTCTAAGTTAGACTTTCATTTGTAAAAACTATTCATAGATTGATATACAACTATCGATTAAACTCACTTAAATTGTAGCATTGCGTACCTGAAAATAAACTATAATGCAGATTTTTGAGAAGTTGCAGGTAAGACCCACAGTGTCCACCCACAAACCTTAGGGTGACCCACAACCTGTTCTTGTGGTTCTTTATTCACATTTGCAACCCCCAGAACTCAGTCCTAGAATTTTGTCTAAGGGTCGACCAACGGCTAAACCCACATACCTTAGGTTATACCATGTACCGTGATCCACATCCATTGATCAGAACCATAGAAACCAGCCTCCTATCACGGTTAACGATTTATAAGCACGAACTTTCAGTCGATCGACAGTCCTTCGTTTACCTCGACATTTATTGCGTACGGGGTGTTTTGGTCTTTTATTTAAGTGTTGGACCCCTAAATTAAGTTGTTCAACCCCTAAACTATGTAGTTTTTGTTAGTTTTAGCCTACAAATGTAATTAAAACTTAACCAAGTCAGATCATTCACCAAAACTTGAAAACATAGACAGTAAAGAGGAGAAAGAGGTGACCAAACCCTTCCCAAGAGTGCAGCAAAGTTTCATTAGTTCAAGCTCCAAAATAAAAAGACTTCAATGTAAATTTTTTCACTAGGTATGTGGGATGTCACTAATGGGTTCCTTTCATTCATTAGGTCGCTAGATTTCAGTCAAAATCTTTATTCCCTTAAAGATTATCTATTCCTAGGGTTTCTTGAATGTTAGAAATGTTAGGGTTTACCTATTATATTGATCCAAATTCTAATATCGCGAATTCTGTACTAGTTCTCCCAGTTTCATGAATAAAATTAGAACCCTTTTTATGTAGTTCTTCTTGTTCCTCTTACACATGTTAGGTCAGTAAATTCACTTGCATAAGAACGTGCCTCAGTTTGCGAATGCATTATTATCAAAATATTAATGTTGCATTCTCAGTTTACATGTCAGGTTTGAGATATCTAGTGTTAAAACATTTCAGTCATAACATGTTCATTTCTTATTCATATGTGAATCTTAATACCGAGTGGACTAGGGTAAGTCACCCCCAATTGACAGAACTATGTGCCCTATAAGATGTAAGTCCCCTTTGTGCGTATCATTTTAGTCATCACGTCATTATGCCTATATATCTATGGCAGTGTATATTGGGTCTTCTTGATTTGGTGTATACATCTGACATCACATTTAGCTTATTTGGTTTAAGTCAGTTATTAGTAGCTCCCCTAAAGTTTAGTCAGATTCTATTGCATTTACCATTTTATCAATATAGTTCAGTATTCAGTTGCTCCATGTTAACAACTTGGTTATTGCATTAAGTTTAGTCATGTATAATACTGTAGTATCCTTTTTATGTTCAAATCATGTTATTGCTTAGATGCTTTGATTCTGTAACGTACTAGTTCAGTTTTACTCTATCCTTCATGCTTGGTACCTTTTAAGTACTAACATATATTCTACGCTACATCTTCTCGTAATGTAGGTTCTAGTCGTCAACATTCAGATCATGCATAGATCCTTTCCCAATCATTAGTTTAACAACATTCGTCGTGAGTGGTATTTCTTCAAGGACTAGTGACATGAATATCTTTATTGTTTTAGCTTTAGTTTTAGTTTTTCTAATCTAGGTGTGGCATGTCCACGCATTTCTATTCAATTTAAAGGCTTATTTCAGACATAGTTAGTTCCTGCTTTAGTCATTGAGTTTGACTTTTCTTTTATATTCAAACTCTCAATTATCTATATTCAGATTTTAGCGTATATGTATTCTCCATCATTTCAATTTTATCATGATTTATCTTCTACACATTATTTATTGTTTCAGTTTATCTTTATTAAGCTTATGATTATGCAAGAGGGGTTAGATTTAGGTTTGATGTTTGTGTAATCAAGGACATAACTTCCAATGCAAGTGTCTACATTCGCACAATAGTATAGTATACGAACCAAGGGTTAGGATCGTTTCAACATGGAGTGATTGTGTGAATTTGTAACATCTCATAATTTGAAACAACTAAATTTAAGCTAAGAAACCAAGAATAATCATTTTTATAAATAAATATGCAAGTCTGGAAAATTTCCAGTTTTCAAAAGTGAGTTTTGGTATTTTCAAACGGACATAACTTCCATTTCAGGAGGAGTTTGGATGAGTTGTTTCTATGGATGGAAAGATTTTGGGAAGATCTTTCCAATAACGCCAAGTCTGAAAATTTCTGAGGTCGTATGAGGGAGGTATGACTTTCAGAAATTGGGCTGTTAGACAGAGGAAAGTCCAAATGCGGATTTGTCAAGGTGTTTTGGTCTTTTCCTAAACCATTTATTTAATTTTGTTTTTGGGTAATTAGTTTGTTCTAATCTTATCCCATTTAGTTTATGCATTTATAAAACAAGTTAGGGTTTCCAGAGAAGAGAAAATAAGAGAAGAAAAGTGGAGAAAGGAGAAGAAGACAAAAGAATACCAAGATCGTTGCGTGGATTGCATCGAGGGTGATTCCTATTAAGGTATGTGAGATCATTCGGTGTTCAGTCCCTTCACCCACACACCAAATTTATTCATTTCAGAAAATTAGAGTTTATTTGAATGATAATCTTGAAGTTCTTGGTGAAAAGTTGTGCAGTTCTTGTTGGTTGAATTGTAGTTTGTCTCTAGAAGTTTTTGTAGTAGTATCGCGCACTAATGTGGGGATGAGAGTTAATATCAACTCAAGTCTCCATATAAACCATGAAGCCATCATGGGAATTGATGTGTCATTCTTTTTAGATGATCACATATGGTAATATAGAGGACGCACTAAGCTAAGTAATGTCTTATACCGATGTAAAGGTATAGGACAATTCATGCAGTGTGGGCAAGACGTTATATCACCACTTAGGCTCATAGAGGTGGTTATCGGTTAGAGAAACTGCCAAAGAAATTTGATTATTTTCTTATATAATTAAAGTTGATTTTATTAGTTTTTTTATCTTTAACGAACTAAGTGTTTACACTATTTTACCATTAGTATATATATATATATATATATATATTGCATATGTCTTTACAATTTCTTTTATCTTGTGTGTCAAGCGAATCCAAGGTATTTTTATCCTTAATACATTTCAAGGTTTAAAGATGTATTTAGCATTCCAACTCTCATACTCGTACATTCAATGTATTGATTCCATGTATCATGAATCATTTTATGGTAGTGATGCACGTTACCAGGATTAGTACGGAGCGCTTTGTTGATGCAACTTGAGCTTCGGAGTCAGTGGTGAGCCTCCTTGCATTCGGAGGACATCCTTTTCGTTTGCTTTATTAGTTTTCTTCATTAGAATTTAGTGGGATATGTCCCAACATCCATATCAGTTAATTTACAGGCTTATAGACAATGTAGTAGTTTAGTATTTAGACTTAAGTGCCATTTTGGCCAAGACAAGTTATTAAGATATCTTTTTAGAATGTCTTTAATTCTTTATATGAGTTTAGCATAGTCTTCCTCTAAGTTAAGTAAGCAAGATGAAGCATTCGCCTATGGCCACCAACTGTTGTTGGTTACCGGCCACGTACACGGTGTAGGCTCTGGGCGTGACAAAGTTTGTATCAGAGCATAAAGTTCAAGAGTCCTAGGGAGTCTATGAAACCGTTTCTGTAGAGTCTTAGTCATCGACGTAAAGCGTGCGACATCTATAATAGGAGGCAACAACATATAGGAATGTTTCACTTCTTTCATATTCTTTTAATGCGTAGAGTTTATCTCTAAAAGTATTTCTCTAGGTCGTGCTTACCCGTACTTTAAGATCATAATGCCTCACTGAAGAGCAGTCAGAGGTCGACTAACTCTAATTAATGTTGCTGAACAAGGAGTTCCTAATGCACCGGATGTGCAACCCCAAGGAGTGGTTATCAATTTTTAGTTTAAGGAAGTTATCCGGATGTTAAGTCAAGTGGTAACCAACAATTTCTGGTAGCACATAGAAGCTTGACAAGAAGGGGAAGACACCTCAAGGGTTTGTGAGTTTCTAATGAATCCTTCTAGCTTTACCGGATCAAACACTATGTAGAATCCGAAAAACCTTGTGGAAGAGTTGAAGAGAATATTTGAGGTAATTTCATGTGGTTTATGTTGAGGGGGTTGAATTAGTTTCACACCAACTGAAAGGTGTGGCTATAACTTGGTTGGACCAATGGAAGGAAGGTAGAGCTAATAATGCAACACATCCATGTTGGGCTTGCTTTGAAAAAGCCTTCTTCGAGAGGTTCTTCCCACGAGAACTTAATGAAGCGAAGGTACGAGAATTCCTAACCTTGAAACAAGATTGCATGAATGTTCATGAGTACGGGTTGATGTTCCCCCAACTGTCTCGCTATGCTCCGTAGATGGTGAATGACATAGAGAGAAGAATAAGCTTTTTTTTGTTGGTTTGGGTCGTGCTTCAAGTAAGGAAGGTAGGGGTGCCATGTTGATAGGTCACATGGACATATCCAGTCTTATGGTTAATGTGCAACAAGTTAAAGAAGAAAACCTTAGGAACCTAGAAGAATATAGAAACAAAAGAGTGAAGACAAGGAATGAGTTTGGCCAACAAAAAGCTGATTCAAGTCAAAACGGAAAAAATTCTTTCTTAGGAAGGATTCTCCCTTTCTCGGTAAAGCAGAGTGAGCAGCTTCTTTCTTTGCTACTGCTGCCATACCACAAAGAAGTCCAATAGCTGCGCTTACTTCTTCCTTCAACCCTGAAAAGAGCATAGGCATCCCGACCACAATTTAAGAAACCAAAGGGGAATGCACAATCATATGATAGTGCACTTGCGCCATAAACCGAGGTGAGTATAGTGCACAAAATTCACAGAACTTAAAGGTTAGACCATCCTAATCCCAAGGTAGTGTGGCACAAAAGGACGTAGTGGGATTTATAAAGGTTGTAAATTTGGTAGAACCCACCCTGGTAGATTTCGTGGTGGCCGGACAAGTTGTTTTAATTTTGCTCAAGAGGGTCACTTCATGAGACAGCGCCCTAAAATTAAGCAAGGTGGTGTAAATCTAGGCAATAGGTCTCAATCTTTGTCATTTGCTCCACCAGAAAAGGCTGCACCTAGAGGAGCCACTTTCGATACTGGCGGAGAGGCAAACAATCTCTATGGAATCACTAATCGCCAAGAGCAAGAGAACTGTCCATATGTTTTTACAGGTATGATCAAAGTCTTTACCTTTGATGTTTATGCTTTGTTAAACCCAGGAGCAAATTTATCCTTTCTAATTTCTTATGTTGCAAATCTTTTTGAGATTGTTCGTGAAAAACTTTGTGAACCCTTTTATATTTCTACACCTGTTGGGGAGTCTATTCTAGCTTAAAGAGTCTATCGTGATTGTCCTGTTTCCACCAATCACAAGATGACCATGGCTGATCTAGTAGAGTTATATATGGTAGAGTTTGATGTCATTCTAGGTATGGACTAGCTCCATGCCCTCTATGCATCAATAGATTGCATAACACGAGTTTTCAAGTTTCAAATTCTTAATGAGCCAATCATACTAGTAGTTCAGCAGTGCCTAAGGGTTTTATTTTATTTCATACCTTAAGGCGAGGAAGTTAGTCCCTAATGGGTGAATTTATCACTTAGTCGAGCTAATTACTCAAGTGTTGAGGTACCTTTTCTTCTATCAGTTTCTATAGTCGGTAAGTTTCCAGAAGTCTTTCCAGATGATCTACTCGGAGTTCCTCCCGAAAGAGAGATAGACTTTGGCATAGACAACATCCCAGATACTCGTCCTATCTCTATTTCGTAATACATAGTGGCACCGAAAGAGTTAAAAGAGCTTCAATAGCAATTGAAAGATCCTGTTTGATAAAGGCTTCATTCGACAAAATATCTCACCTTGGGGAGCCCAGATCTTGTTTTTAAGGAAGAAAAAGGGATACCTTAGGATATGTATAGACTACCTCCAATTTAATAAGGTAACCACCAAGAAAAAATATCCTCTTCTAAGTATATATGATCTCTTAGATCAACTTTAGGATGCTTCTTGCTTTTCCAATATTAACCTCAGATCAGGCTATCATAAGATTAAAGTAAGGGAATGTGATGTTCCCAAGACAACTTTTATAAAAAGGTATGGGCATTATTTATTTCTGGTTATTTTCTTTGGTTTGACATTGCACCTGCAGCGTTCATGGTTCTTATGCACAGAGTCTTCAAACCTTGTTTAGATCTGTTTGTCATCGTCTTAATTGATAACATATTGATTTATTCAAGGAATGAAGAAGATCATGCTAGTCACCTTAGGATTGTTCTTCAGACTTTGAGAAATAAAGAGCGATGTGTCAAGTTTTCCAAGTGAGAGTTTTGTCTTAAGTTTGTGGTATTCTCAGGCCATATTATTTCTTGTGAAGGGATAAGAGTTGGCAAAGAGAAGATTGCATCGTTTTAGAGTTGTCCTAGACCCATATCTCCAACAAATATCTGAAGTTTCTTGGCCTTGGCTTACTATTATAGGAGATTTGTTGAAGGATTCTCATCTATCTATTCTCCTTTGACCAAGATAACTTAGACTAAGGTACAATTTCAATAGTATGAAGCTTGTGAGTAAAGCTTTTGGGAGTTGAAAAAGAGACTGACTACCTCTTTTATTTTGACATTGCCTTAGGGTACTCAAGGCTTTGTAGTGTATTGTCATGCATCAAGAATTGGCTTTGGCTGTGTGTTGATGTAGAATGGCAAGGTTATAGATTATGACTCTAAATAGTTGAAGATTTATGAGAAGAATTACCCAACTCATGACATAGAATTGGCTTCACTAGTGTTTTCTTTGAAGATATGGCGTCAATATTTATATGGTATTCGTGTTGATATATTCACTGATCACAAGAGCCTCTAATATGTATTCACTTAAAAATAGCTAATCTCAGACAAAGGAGGTGGTTAGAATTACCCAAGGATTATGACATGAGTATTCTTTACCACCCAGGTAAGGCTAACGTGGTTACTGATTCCTTAAGAAGATTGTCCATGGGAAGTACTTCCATATTGAAGGAGAAAGGGGAGTTAGCTAAAGATGTTCACAGACTTGTACGTTTGGGAGTCCGACTTATGGATTCCTCAGAAGGAGGCATAGTGGTGACCAATGGGGCTGAGTCATCCTTAGTGTCATAGGTGAAAGAGAAGTAAGACCAAGACCCTATTTTTCTTGTTTTGAAGGAAAATGTCAAGAATCAAAGAGTATTGGCTTTTGAACAAGGGGGAGATGGTGTGTTGAAGTAGCAAGGAAGATTACGCGTACCTAAAGTGGATGGACTTCAAGATTGGATCTTGGAGGAATCTCATAGAACCACATTTTCTTTTGTTTCGGGTTCTATCAAGATGTACCTTGTTTTGAGAGAGGTATATACGTGAAAAGGCTTGAAGAAAGATATTGTTAAGTTTGTTGCCAAATTCTCAAATTACCAGCAAGTGAAAGTAGAACACCAAAGGCTTGGAGGTTTAGCTAAGAACATAGAACTTCCATAATGGAAGTGGGAGATTATTAATATTGACTTCATTAAATGGTTCCCATGATCTCGAAGGCAACATAATTGTACTTGTGTGATTGTCGACAGAGTGACAAAGTCATCCCATTTCTTGCAGGTAAGCTCTACCAATTTGGCCGAGGATTATGCTATGTTGTACATTCAAGAAGTGGAGAGACTCATGGATTTCTGGTCTCCAATATTTCAAATAGAGGTGCACATTTTACTGCACAATTATGGAAATCTTTCCAAAAAGGTCTGGGTTCAAAGTTAAATTTGAGTGCTGCTTTTCATCCTCAAAGAGATGGAAACGCAGTGTACTATCAAGACCTTAAAATATATGTTGAGAGCATGTGTGATCGACTTCAAGGTAAATTGGGATGATAATATGCCACTCATTGAGTACTCTAACAACAATAGTTATCATTCGAGCATCCAAATGGCTCCTTATGAAGCTCTTTATGGGAGAAGAGGCAGATATCATATGAGGTTGTTTAAAGTTGGGGAATCAGGGTTGATAGGACTGGATCTAGTTCACCAAATTATGGAGAAGGTGAAAGTAATTCAAGAAAGAATGATGACGACACAAAGTTGTAAAAAGTTTAACACAGATACTAGGAGAAGGCCATTGGAGTGTGAGGTGGATGATTGGGTGTATCTTAAGGTATAACCATGAAGGGTGTTTTGAGGTTTGGTAAGAAGGGGAAACTTATTCCCCGGTATATTGGTTCTTACAGAATCTATAAAAGAGTGGGTAATCAGGTTTATGAGTTGGAACTACCCCAAGAGTTAGCAGCAGTTCATGTGGTATTCCATATTTCTATGTTGAAGAAGTTCTTGGGTGATCCTTCATTGATAGTACCAACAAAAATTGTTGGGATTAAGGATAATCTATCCTATGAAGAATTTTGGTTTAGATATTGGATCTTCAAGTTCGAAAGTTGAGGACAAAGGAAGTTGCTTCAGTCAAAGTCCTTTGGAGGAACCAATTCGTTGAAGAAGCGACTTACGAAGCTGAGGAGGATACGCGGAAGAGATATTCACATCTTTTTGAATCCATAGAGAATTCAGACCAAGGTGCTAAATTCTCTTCTTAGCACTTTATAAGGTTATGCATCCATAGAGAATTCAGACCAAGGTGCTAAATTCTCTTCTTAGCACTTTATAAGGCTATGCATCCATAGAGAAGTCAGACCAAGGTGCTAAATTCTCTTCTTAGCACTTTATAAGGTTATGCATAAACATGTTATTACTTGCTTTTGTTGTTGAGTGCTGAAATGATGTTACTCCCTTAGCTTAGTGAGAGAATTCTCATTCAAGGAGGAAAGTTCCCAAGGGGGATATGTTGTAACATATCGTAAGTTGAATCAACTAAATTTAAGCTAAGAAACCAAGAATAATCATTTTTAGAAATAAATATGAAAGTTTGGAAAATTTCAAGATTTAAAAAGTGAGTTTTGGTCATTTTCAAAAAGCCATATTTCCAGCTCAAGATAGTTTGGATGAGTTCTTTATATAGATGGAAAGATCTTGGGAAGATCTTTCAAACAACTCTACGTTTCAAAAATTATGAATTCATATGAGGAAATCTGACTTTCAGAAGTTGGGCTATTTGACAGAGGAAAGTCCAAATCCGAATTTGTCAAGGTTGTTTTGGTATTTTCCTAAACCAATTATTTAATTTCGTTTCTGGGTAATAAGTTTGGTTCTAAGCGGAACCCATTTAGTTAAAGTATTTAGAAAATAAGTTAGGGTTTTTAGAGAAGAGAAGAGATGAGGAGAAAGAGGAGAAAGGAGAAGAAGACGCAAAAAAGCCAAGATAGTTGCATGGATTTCATCGGTGGTGATCCCTATCAAGGTATGTGAAATCATTTGGTGTTGTTTAATTTCACCCACACTCCAACTTGATCCAATTCAGCAAATTAGAGTTTATTTAATGAAAATCTCAAATTTCTTTATGAAAAGTTGTGAAGTTCTTGTTGGTTGAACTGTAGTTGATCTCTAGGAGTTTTGATTCATGTTTTGGACTGTCATCGAGTCTAATCTATTGGGTAATGAGGTATTTAGGTTTCCTATGTATTTGGGGTGGGATCCATGGAAGTTTGGGTGGTTTAGAGATGAAAAACGGAAAAGAAAAGTTGAAGGTCCAATCAGACAACCCTAGGGGTGCCGCACCTACCAGAGTGCCTCAAGGTTGGCTTTGTTTGAAAGGCAATGGCGCGGAGCGCCAACCAAAGTGCCCCAGACCAGTTTTTTTCCGAAAAGCTCTGGTGCCCCGCGCCTATCAAAGCGCCACAACCCCCTGGAGACCCCATTCTTTCCCTATTTTTTCATACTAGTTCCTAAGTGATTTACCTATCATTCCTAGTCTATTTGAATACTCTAGAGTACATCTAAACATCATGAAATCATTTATATAAAGGAGAACATGATCCTTGAATCCATAATCCCATTCAAGGGAAACTAAGATCAAAGTCAAAGAAGTTACGAGTCAAGAAGCAAGTCAAAGTAAGTTCCTTAAGTTTTAAAAGATTCTTAAACAACCATCTTAACTTTATTTTGAAGATCAAGTTACAATTGAAAAAAGATTAAAGAGTTGAGTTTAATTCTCAAAAGCTATAAGAAAACTACGTATTACCTAATGAGTTAAGTTCCAAGTTACGTAAAAAGCAAGAGTTGAGTTCACTTATCAAAGGCTATTAGAGGACTAATTATTCCATAAAGGTTTACATTTCACATTTAAGTGAAAAGGAAACTGAGAGTTTCGAAAGAGTTTTGAAAAAAATGGAAAACATTGATTCTAAAAAGGATCTTCTTAAAAGCTAAAGGGTTGAGTAAATTATCTCAACCCAAATGAAGGAAGTTTTACTAAAAGCATGAGATAAAGTATATTTGGGAGTAGTATTGAGCAAGGATGTGAGGATGAGAGTTAATATCAACTCAAGTCTCCATGTAAACCATGAATCCATCATGGGAATTGTAAGGTCATTCTTTTTAGATGATTACGTAAGGTAATCTAGTGGACCACTAAGCTAAGTAAGGTCTCATACCAATATCAAGGTTTAGGACAATTTTGGAAGCGTGGGAAAGATGCTAGATCACCTCTTAAGATCCTAGTGGTTGTTGTCGATTAGAGAAACTTGCACATAAATTATATTATTTTCTCATATATGTAAAGTTGAGTTTATATTGTTTTATATCTTATTATTTAAGTGTTTACACTTATTTACTAGTTGTATATTTATTTCATATGTCTTTACTGTTTTATATTGAGTTGTTATCTTGTGAGTAGAGTAGAGCCAAAGTAAGTTCATCCTTAATCCATTAAAATCTTCATAGATGTATTTAGCATTCCAACTCGCATACTCCTACATTCAATGCACTTATAATAGTTGGACTACATCTTTTTAAGATGCAGACGCAGGTAACTAGGATCAGCACGCAGCGCTTCGTTGATCCACTTTTTTCTCCAGAGTTAGTGGTGAGTCTCCTTTCATTCCGGAGCACATCCTTTTCATTTTATTTGTTAGCTTAGTACATTAGGATCTTGTGGGATCTATCGCTAAATCCATCTCAGTCAGTTCACAGGCTTCATAGACAATGTTGTAGTTCAGTTTTGGAGTCTCTTTTATATTTTACTTGGTATGTTTCAGTATTGAGACTTAAGTGTCATTTTGGCCAAGACAAGTTATTATGTTATCTTTTAAGAATGCCTTTCATTTTTTATCTGAGTTTAGCATAGTCTTTTGTTGACTTGAGTAAGCTAGGAAAAGGGGTCGCTCAAGACCAACATGGTCGTTGGGTGCCATTCACGTACAGGGTATTGGCTCTATGAGTGACAAACTTTGTATCAGAGTATAGGGACAAGAGTCCTAGGGAGTCTATGAAGTCATGTTTGTAGAGTCTTAGTGTGAAGCATGTCACATCTATAATTAGGAGGCTACAACATTTAGGAATGTTTCAGTTCTTTCATATTCTTTTCGTGCATAGAGTTTATCCCTTAAAGTCACTCTCTAATTCGTGCTTACGCGTATTTTATGATAAATATTTTATTGGGCATACGGGAAAGACTATACTATTGGGTACATGCTCTAAATAATAGTTTTTTGAACAATTGTTACTAGTATAGTCTATTGCGGGGGAAATATTTCTCACCTACAAATTACCTCGAATAATATGGATATCTTCTAAACGCACACTTGCTGCATGAAGAACAACCTCCGTGTTAGCCCACTCACTCTCTTGAGCTAAGTGTTCGAAAGAAGGCCTAGGGTTCACTGTCTCCAACTGAACTTCATGTTGACCCAATCCCATTGGCGATCAAATTAGTATCAATGTTTTACGACCTCTCAGTCTAGCTAGGCAGCAAAAAATCTGAAATTTTATCAGAAACTACAATTTCATTAAAATCCAACACAATTACTAAATGAAATTACAATTAATCAAAAACAAACCATCAACAATCAAGACCTAAAAGATAATCTTAGCCACATTCAAAAAATCACACCCCAAGAATTTGGGTTTTAGCTAGACATATACAAGAGATAGAAATTTATACAAAATGAGTTTTCATTGAAATGGGTATGAATAATTAACAATTCATGGATCTAATACCAAATTTTGGAGATGAAACCCATTGAATCTTCAAGTACATCAAAAACCTCTTATAACTTATGACTCAAAAATTAAAGCTAAAAATTACTGCTCAATACTAAGGAATTTGTTCCTGAGATAAAGTAATAGCTGGTATTTATCGCTATCAAAACGTTGTGCTATAAACATATTTGAAGGTAAAAATTTAAATCATACATATAACAAAATAATCGTAGATATGAAAATCAAAACTCTATAAGTACACAATTAAGTCATTGAATTCTCAATAAAGGTAAAAATATCTATTCATTGGATCCAGATGGCGCTTCATTGAAATTGGACGAACTGTTTTCATCAACTCTTAAAGGAGAAAGGCCACTTCCAATAGTTTGATACCAAAATTCCGTATTATACTCCATAAGTTGGCCGTCTACTTTTTCAACTTCTTCATCTGCAGCTTCCAAGAGCTCACTCAACTTTTTATACTCAGAAAATCTTAGTTGTTCATATGGATGTTCTTTCTTGAATCCTTGGAGAGATTTTCCATGTTTTTTCTGTTGTTGGAATGAATTCTCCAACATGTTTAGTTCATTGTTTATTTCATCAACATTGACATTTTGATGAGCTACAACACTGGGGTTAGGACCATCAAAGTCGGGTTGACGATTTTCTCCAAGAAACTTATCCATAATTAACATGGCCGAAAGATGTCCACATGAATTTTTCTTTGTTGCTAGATGAAAAAATTACAACAACAACATAAGCATCACATAAAGTACAATGCTCACTTGCCTTTTTAAATAGGACAATAATCGTTTTGAGAATGTTACTTGTCTATTTCTTGAAATTTGTATCCTTGCAATAAAAATTCCTCTGCAACCAATACATATTCTTATGGCTAAATTTCTGAATTGCAATAGGAAAATGTGATGTTGAGTTTTTGTTCTAACCAAGTATTTATAGCGAGAAATCATCATATTATCTGATAAAAATGAACTCAAAAGAACTAAAAAGTTAAAATATTTATGATGATTTTTTCATAAGGTAGGTTTTGAACCACAATCATTATATTTTACTAAATTTCTTTTTAAGTTTAATTGTATCATTGTCAATCTCTAACGATAGTAATTACAAAATTACATATTTTCCTAATTAGATTGATATTATTGAATTATTTAAGAAGATGTAATTATCTCATTCTTTTGTGACATATATTTTAGTAAATTGATATTAATATTGATTAAATTTTATTAGGTAAACTTTTGTTGTTGTATTTATAGATTTTATAAATTTTATAAATTTGCCCTTACTCAATTATGTATATTTCCTAATATAGTCATGCTTAATAAAAGACCTTCAGTTTTAGCTTTGACAAAATGAAAATATTTAAATAACTCATATTCATGTATAAAATAAGTTAAGCGCATCAATTTAAAATTTAAAGTTATTTGTGCATGTTCCAGAGTATTTTTAGACTTGTAAAATATACTTGTAATTTATGAAAAATGAAATAATATTGTATAAGTAAGAAAGCCTAAATCATCACGCAGTTGAAAATATAAAAACAAATTTTGAATATTCTCCTACACTTTATATTTCATTATAACTTCTTAAATCGATACAATGAAATTAGTGTCTTGTTTATATAAAAACCAAATATTTGAATATGATACGATACATTATGAAATGGTAACATTTTGCCTTATAAATAGTTAGAAATCGCTATATTGAGAATCTATCAAGTTATTCTTAAGTTGTGACTTTTTGGGTTAACTTCAAACAATTATAACTTACAGTACATGAAGAGTTAGGTGGAACATATTATGCCAAATAAAAGGTCTTGGAATCCTCTTTCCAATGCCACTCAGTTGTGTATGTATCGAGTTCGAATGAGGGACATATGCTCATTAAATGCTATTATGACCATTGAATAAAGTTACCCAAATTAGTGAGGGGTACTTTGGACATTTCCTTACTGAATCAGATTAAAACAAATTTGTTAATATTTGGTGATCATATCTGAAGTGTGTATGTTTTACAAATCCTTAGTTAAGCTTTGGGTTTTAGAAGAGAGTTCAACAAGAGGAAAAGTAGAGAAGAGGAAGAACGATTAAGATCTCCTACAAATTGAGGAGCGATGAACTCTAAACTACACCTCATTTGATACTAGGTGTAGGCGGTCGTTATCTAGTATAAAACTCATCGAAGAGTTGTTGTCAAACCCAGAGGGAACGATACAAAATTGAATTCAGCTATGAATTTATAAATGTAATATAGTCGGTGGTTGGCGTAAAATTTGTCAAAAATATTTAAATTAATTGAAGGGGTTGACAACGAATGTCAGATGTGAGTAATTGGTTTGTAAGTAAGAAACTAAGACAAATAGCAAATAGAAGTTAGAGTGTAATTTTTCTATATAGCTAATTTAAATTAATGATGATTACTAAGTCTCAGTAGGTATGTTAGAGTGTAGATGCAATGGCTTTCTCTCGAACAACTATTACAAGTAAAGCAATTTCTCGCGCACCTCGACAAGCTTACAAATATAAACAGTCTGAACCTTTATTTATCTACTCTCTCAATCTTAATAGGTCAAATCGAGTTTAGGATTCACTCGCTAGAGCTGAACCCACATCAACCCAAAAACTACAATAATTAATCTAAATTCTTGCTTCTAAAACCTCTTTCTCAAGTCCCAGAACTCTAAGTTAGATTTGAGTTTGTTACTACTATTCTTAGATTAATATACAACTATTAATTAAAGCTTCTTCAATTGTAACAACCATTACACGAAAACAAAATTTAATTTTTCAGAACATTCAGGTAAGACCTACCGTTGCCACCCACAAACGGTAGGGTGTCCCATGACCCGTTCTGGATATTCGTGATTCATAACTTCAACCCCCAGAACATAATCTTAGAATTCCCTCTAAGGGTCGTCCAAAAGTCGGACCGACATACCTTAGGTTAGACCATGTACCGGGATCCTCATCCGTGGTTCAGACTCGGAGAAACAAGCCTCAGTCATGGGTGATGGTTGACAAGCACGGACCATCATTCAATACATAGTTCGTCGATGACCCCAAGAGCAGTTATTTCAGGTGTGTTTTGGTCTTTTCCTTAAGTGGTTGACCCCTAATGTATGTTGTTTAACCCGTAAACTATGTGATTATTGTTAGTTTTAGCCTAGAAAAATAATTAGAAGTTACCCAAGTCTGATCATTCACAAAAACTTAGAAACTTTAAAAGTACAGAAGAGAAAGAGGTTACTAAACCATTCCCAAGAATGCAACCAGAATTCATTTTTCCAGCCCCAAAATCAAAAGATTTCTCTGTAAATTTTGTCACTAGGTATATGGGATTTCAGTAGTGGATTCCTTTCACCTATTATGTCTCTAGATTTAAGTCAATATCTTGATTGCCTTAACGATTATCTATACCTAGGGTTTCTTGAACGTTAGAAATGTAGGATGTACCTATTAAAATTACCCAAATCATATTATCATGAATTCAATATCGGTTTTTGCCAGTTTCATGAATACACTCGGCACCCTCATGATGTAGTTCTTTTAGTTCATGAATTACACAAGGTAGGTCAATAAATTAACTTACATAAGAACATACCTCTGTTTTCGAATACATTAATATTAGCATATTAATGTTACATTATCTGTTTGCATGTCAAGTTTGAGTTATCTTGTGTTACAACATTTCAGTCATGACATGCTATTTGCTTAATCATATGTGAAGCTTAATACAGAGTAGACTAAGGTAAGGCACCCACAAGTGACAGAATTATGTGCCCCATATGATGTAAGTCCCCTTTATGTGCATCATTTTAGTCATCACATAAACATGCCTATATATCTGTCACAAGGCATATTAGGTCTTATCGATGGGGTGTATACATCAGACTCCACATTTAGCTCATTTGTTTTATGTCGGTTATTAGTAGCATCATTATATTTCAATCAGATTCTATTGCATTTACAATGTTATCAATATAGTTCAGTATTAAGTTTCTCAATGTTATAATCTTGGTCATTGCACTAAGTTTAATCATATACAATACTTTTAGTATCCTTTTTATGTTCAAATCATATTATTTCTTAGATGCGTTGATTATGTAATCTTATTGTCTAGTATTACCCTTCACACTCGGTACCTTTCATGTACTAACACATAATCTGCACTACATATTCTCGCGTCTTGGTTCTATTCCTCAGTATTCAGATCAAGTATAGATCGGTTCTCGATCATTCGTTCAACACCATTGGTGGTGAGTCCTTTTTATTCGAGTAATAGTGACATGACTATATTTATCATTTTAATATTAGTTTCAGTTTTGCTAGATCTAACTAGGGAATGTCCAAGTATTTCTTGTCTATTTAGAGGCATATTTCAGACATAGTTAGTTCCAACTTTAGTCATTGAGTTTGATTTTTATTTTTTATGCAAAATCTCAAATATCTATATTCAAATTTTAGTATATTGGCCTTATCCATCTGTCACGCCCCGAGCCTACACCCTGGACGTGGCCAGAACCCAATGACCATTATAGGCCTTTAGCGGACCCTTTGCCCAGCTTACATTAATTTGCGAAAGACTTAAGTACAAGATATAACTCAAGAAATAGTTTTAAGATAATAATTAGTCAAAGTTTAACTCAAGTCTTTGTCGATTATAAGTGAAGGAAGAGACTAAGAAAACAAATACTGTCTGTCTATGAAGCCTCTAAAATAAAGAGAGATGTTAGGACAGGACCCCCAATCATCCTAACAACTAAAATCTAAAACATAACCAAATGATTAAAATGTCCTCATGAATGAAGGGAGACTCACATTTGACTCTGAGCTTCTCACTAGATAAACGGTACGCCAAATGCTGAACCGAGTTACCCGCGTCTGCATCATGATACGATGCAGTACAACTACATCAGTACATTAAATGTACGAGTATGTGAGTTGGAATCTAATAAAACTTAAGCTTGAAAAGGAGTAAGAAGGGACTCTTACTGTTGCTCTGCTTAACTCACAGATAATTAACTCATTTAAATATAACACAATTTAAAAGCAAGTGCAATATAAATAAATCTATCTGAAACATAGAGAAAACTCTGAATGTAAAGAAGATATAATTACTCTAGTACGCATGTAAATTACAAGTAAAAAGATGTATCTAAGAATACAATAACATCTGTAGGAGTTTCTCTAAACGAGAACCATCACATAAGTGCTACAATGATGATAAAATGATTTGCCCTACATTACCAACGCATCCTATATCCATCCAAAGGTATAAGACCTAAACATGCTAATGCATCCACTAGTATACTTTTAAAAGGGTTCATCTAATAAGTATAACCCCTTTTCTACCCATGGTCGCTACATGGTTTATGGGGGATGTAATTTGTCTAAACTCTCTCCCATATCGGTGCTCAATACTACTCTGAAAAATATATTAGCTCTTAAGAAGTTTAATTTGACTTACTTCTTAACTTTAAACTTTACTCTTCACTTTCTTGACTTTGATCATAACTATCCTGGAATAGAAATGAGGATTCAAGGTTATAATTTTAGTTTTTTAATTATTTCTAGGTGTTTAGAAGTCATTAGAAAAAATTAAAATTATTGGAATATGCTAATGTACATTGGAAGGACTTACAAGACCTAAACTATGAAAAATAGGGGGGGGGGACGCCAATCCAAGCGTACTGGTCGCACGCCAAGCAAGCCTCTGCAGACTGAGGCTTGTTGTGGTGCATTGGTGGTGCATTGCACCAAGACTGAGAGATTGAAACGAGGTTATGGCATACTGCAGGCGCGACACGCTTTGCTTTCCCAGGTGCATCTGATGAATTTTTCTCTTCGATTTTCTATATACAATTTGCTTAAACCTCTATGGTGTCATACCCAAAACCCTAGGAACATTAATAGCTTAAATACCGATCAGATATAAACCCAAAACAACAGTGTAAATGACTAATCTATATCAACGGATATTCAATCCACCAAACCAAAAAGTGATTCAACTAGATCTATCAAGAACTCATTCTAATCATGTCGACAACTCCAAAACTACATAACTTAAGCAAGATCAGTGAGTGAATTAATCAATACAACACGAAAGATCTCACATACCTTAATATGGATCATCCCCTACGAATTCCACAAGAGTCCCTTGGCATTCTTGGTGAAAGGTTAATCTCTCTCCCTTCTTCTTTTTTTCATCTCTTTTCTCCAATGCCCTAAGCATGAAAAAGTCTTCTAATATGAACTAAAACATGTTTTACCCCAATTAAATCCTTAAAATAAATTACGAAATAAATGGGTAAAAAGATATGTTTGCCCTTCCCTAAAAATGGATTGAACTTTTGATGTACCGGGATAACCAAGTATAGTTTGATGCTTAAAAGCAAGGAACTAATACTAGAATCGAGTGCGTTTGGTATTATTTTATATGATTGTTGATGATGCATAGAATGATACAAAAAAGAGAAGTACTAACTTATGGCCATTTTTACATCTCGTAGCTCATTGGAAGAGCCGTGTAAATGCCCGTGAATTATGATAACAGAAGAAAAATCCTGAAACGTATTGTTGAGAAAATTTAAGTTAATGGCACGACATAATTAAGCACCCATAACTATCTTCACGGTCCGTGGTTCAGTGTGTGAACCTGATTATAGAAAAGTAGTGCAAGGTGTCAAAAATCAAGAAAGTTGAAGTGCAGACTACGGAAGACTTCAAGAAGCGTGATAATGTTGATGGTCCGTGATCCTGTCTGTCAACAAGATTCCAGAGAGCACTGAAAAGTTTCCATACTTGAGAAACTTAAACTTAAGACCACAGGCGTTTTCACGGACCGCGATAAGTTTGATGGTCCGTGATTTTATCTGTGAACCAAATTTCAGTTTTGATGATTTGAAGGCAAGACCACGAACTACTGTACGGAGTGTGAAACCTTTTATGGGCCGTGCTGGGGTCCGTAATGGAAACTGGAAATACGTCCTAATTACATTAGGTCTGTTTAAAAAAGTTTTGTTTGGTTTCTTATTAAGGTTGTTTTTCGAACAATTTTTGGATATATCGTGTTGTGGACAACGAACAACAAAGAGAACTTAAGATTTCTTTCAAACTACTCTTGTTTTTTAAAACTACTTGGTAAGAGGAGAGCGTTTGACTGTTGGGTTATAAAGTTTGATTTCGTTTTTTATTTTGCTATCCTAAGTATATATGATTATGTTCTCAATTATTATCAATTGTTATAAACACAACATTTTGAGTAACTAAGTAACAAAATCAGGTGTGTGGGATCTATGATGAGGTTGTGAATCTTAATTTGAACATCAAGAATTGAGTAATCTCCATTCACATGCTGTAGATTCAAGCTTATGTTTAATGTGGTCGAAGGAATGCACACTTTAGACTAGCCTGCATCAAGCTGGTAATTCGATATAAAAACACTTTTTAGGAAAAGTGAAATCTCTTTAATAAATTGAAGCTAAAGTTAGAGTTCGAGAGAATATAGTTTTCGCCTCACATATAGTGAAATCCATTCTCTATAAAAGAATCAATTGTAGATCGAGATAATACAAGTGATTCTTATATAATTAGGATGAGAAGCAATAGATAAAATTTAGTCACTAAGTTTTGTGAAAGTATGATCGCTTAAAGCTCCATTTTCTGAAGAGTTTCACAAGTTCTTCTCATAGTGACCACTAACCTGGTTTCTCTTAATCAACAGAAAACCCATAGCTAGTCATCACAAAAAATATATTGAAATCTAAATTATTGTTTTCATGCTTAGAACTTGTTTTTTTATATTCATTTCAAATTCGACTTTTTGTTTGAATTTATTAAGAGATAGTAGCAACAATCGGATAAGAGAGACCATAAACATTCTCTGTAAAGAAATTCTCTGTGGGAATGATCTCAACTTTTGTTGAGTTTTGTATAGTGATAACGACCGTTTACACTCTCATTTGAGGTTTAAGTTCGGACGTATCAATTTTTTGCGCCGCTGCCGGAGAATTTCAATTCAGTAGTGTTTTACTAGATTGCATTCGGCTTGTAGTTATAATTTCCTCATTTTACTTGTATTGTTGTTTTTGATCTATTACAGATAAATCTGCTTGTGTATGCCCACCACCACAAGTAAGCGATCCATATTGTCCCGGAGTTGATGGAAATAGGGATAATGTAATTCCAGAAAAACTTATTCAAGCTGGTTAATGCTCCAGAACTAGAGTCTCAGAGGAAAAGGTTGAGCCTTGAGGTTGAACTGGATGCTACAAGACATGTGCAGCAAAATGCTGGATTTGTTCCACCTAGGGGAGTTGACGGAAATAGGGATGATGTAAACCTCCTCATTGTCCCCCAGTATCCCAAAGGGGTAGAGTTCAACATCCAGCTCACATGATGTATGAAGAGGATGATGCTGATTTTGTTGGAGTAGGAGCAAGTGGCGCTTTAGTATTACCTGCGTTACCTCCAGGAGTGAAACTAACTATCACCATTATAATGATACAATTGATTAATCTCAAAAGAAATGTTTAGATGGACAATTGTGATGATGCGAATGGACATTTGATGAATTTTTTAGGGATTTGTAAATCCCATGAGATTCCTGGAGTTGATCAAACTGCAATGAGTCTAAGGCTATTCCTTTTATCTCTTATTGGGGAGCTACTAATAGGTTGAACGAGATGCAAGATGACTCCATTCGAACATGAGGTTAATTAAAAGAGGCTTTCATAGAACAGTATTTCTAGAATCAAAGAAATTGCAAATGAAGAATAAATTCAGTACTTATAACCAATTATCGGGAGAAGCAATGCACGACACTTGGGGGAGGTTACGCCAAAAGTTGAAGAAACTCCCCAAATCATGATCTTACTAAGAGGCATCATAAATAGACTTTCTATCGATCTCTAAATTATGTTACTAAACCTGTCATTGGTGTATTATGCAGAGGTTTGTTTATGAGGAAGCCATTTGCTGAAAGCATGCAATTGTTATATGAAGTCTCCAGAAACAATAGGAAATGCTACACCGGGGATGGAGAAGTAGGAGAATTAGGGTATACATATGAGGTATCAGTAGAACAGAGAAAGAAGGAAAAAGAAAGTGATCAAGACATGTCACATCTGAGAACTCCAATTGATTTACTAACAATGTGTCCAAGTCTAAAAAAGTAAATGTTGTGGGACAATAAAGCAGATACAAGGAGAAAGACATTGACATTGATGAGGAAGATAACAATCTGGGAAACCAAGAAGGTTTTCGTAATTATAACTCTAGACATTAGGGGTGTAATTCAGGAAATACAGGTCGGTACTACACTAGAGATTGTCAATATGATACACAAACTAACAAAGAGTAAGGAAACAGAAAGAACAGAGATGGGTATTGAAATCAACGTAGTGGTGTATATATGACCCCAGGTAGTAGAGAAAGAACAGTGAGTCATTATAGTGGATCTTAGCTGGAAGATATGATGGCTAAGATATTTTAGAAAGTGGAACTAACAGATGCAGGAGTTCATGAATGCGAGGTGAATTCTCATGCATGAGTCAGTTGGTTGACTCTCACACCATCTCTATTAAGCAAATAGAGCAACAATAGGAACAACTCTCTACATCCCAGAATCAGAGATTGTTCATTACCATGTGATATCATTCAAAACCCTAAGAAGGATAGACACTCTATGGCTATCACCACTAGAAGTGGTAAAGTGGTTTCTTTACCAAAACCTTGCAAGTACCAAGGATTAAAAGGGTGAGGAGCAAGTCGATACGTAGGAAAATGAAAATACACCTTTAGATTGATTGGAAGAGGTTCATTAAAGAGTAGCTCATGCTAGAGGACAAGAGAAAGAGAGTTATGACAAACTGCTTTTACAGCAGATTCCTAGATCCCCTTCTCCTTTTCAACGAAGGCTCAAAAGAAAGTTATGGGAAGTTTACAAAGTTCATCACCGCGCTGAAGTAAATGTCACTCAATATCTCACTAGTAGAATCTCTTCATACAATGTCTGGATATTCCATGATCATGAAAGACTTGGTTATCATGAAATGAGATGTAAGTCTTGATTATCCTAAGGACATACATCATTGCAGTTGACAATTGCTGATATAATTGGAATCCCTCTTGACATTTGCACACACAAAATTCTGCTTGAAGAAGAGTGCACGCCCAACATTGAGCACCAAAGGTGGTTGAACCCACCAATGCAATAGGTGGAAAAAAAAGAAATAATCAAGTGGAAAGATGTTGGGGTAGTTTACCCTATTTCAGGAAGCCCCTGGGTCAGTTCAATGTGTGCCAAAAAAAGTAGGCGTGACTGCAGTAGCAAATGCAAAGAATGAGCTAGTTCCACAGATACCTGTGGCTGTGTGGCGAGTATGCATGGACTACAAGAAGCTAAACAAATGGACCTTATGAGACAATTTCTTGATGCCATTTATGGACCAAATATTAAATATGTTAGAAGGTAAAGGGTGGTACTATTCCATAGTTGAATACTCTGGTTACAATAAGATATACATTGCCTAGAAGATCAGGAAAAGACCACATTTACATGTGCTTACAATACTTTTGCATTTAAACGCATGCCATTTGGATTATGTAATGCACTGACCACATTTCAAAGATGCATAATGTCTATTTTTTCAGACATGGTAGAAGACACTTTGGAAGTATTTATGGACGATTTTTGTGTAGTAGGTGATACTTTTGATGACTGTTTGTTGACTCTTAGAAGGGTACTACAGAGATGTGAGGAAGCCAACTTGGTGCTGAACTAGGAAAAATGTTACTTCATGGTTAAAGAGGGCATAGTTCATGCACATAATGTGTCACAAAAAGGAATTGAAGTTGATAAGGCAAAAATTTAGGTGATTGAAAAATTGCCTCCGCCTATTTATGTAAAAGGTTTTTGAAGCTTCCTAGGGCATGCCGGATTCTATAGGCATTTTATCAAGGACTTCTCCAAAATTGCACACCCCATGTGTAATATATTGGAGAAGGAGGTGAATTTTTTCTTTGATGATGCATGCTTAAAAGCATTCAAAAGCCTCAAAGAGAAATTGATCTCAGCACTTCTAATCATTGGCCCAAACTGGGCAAAACCGTTTGAAGTGATGTGTGATGCTAGTGGCACTGCATTAGGTGTTCCATTGGGTCAGAAGTGCAACAAGATGTTCCATCTGATTTACAATGCTAGTAATTCCTTAAATGAAGCACAACGAAACTATGCAGTCACTAAACATGAACTGTTGGCTGTAGTATATGCATTTGAAAAATTTAGAGCTTATCTGCTAGGCACAAGAGTAATAGTTCCCACAGTCATGCTGCACTGAGATATATCATGGCTAAGAAGGATACCAAACATAGGTTAATTTGATGGGTGTTACTACTTCAAGAATTTGATTTTTTAAGTAAAAGATAGAAGAGGTTATGAAAATTAGGTAGAGGACCACCTTTCATGATTGGAAACTGTACAGAGGGAACACAATAAGCATGAAATAGATGATGCATTCCCGAATGAGCAGGTATTGGCTTCTCGGTTGATCTCATTCCATGATTATCTTACTAATTTCATAGTTAATGATTTTATACATGATGGACTTACTTATCAGCAAAAGAAAAATTTCTTACATGATGTGGGTACATATTTTTAGGATGAGCCTTATTTGTATATAGTGTTTGCAGATATCATCATCACGAGATGTGTTCATCGAAGCTAAAATATTGCCCATTCTAGAGGCTGGTAATGCCTCTCTTGTAGGAGGGCACCACGGTGTAGCTCGAACCACGCATAAGAATGCCAATAGGCCTGCCCCCCTAAACGTTTGAATCTGAGGGACACACAACATATGAGGCTAGTTTATCGGAGGTTCACTTGGATGTAACTTCATCACTACATTCACCTCGGGCAACTATATCACAAGTTCAACGATGCATACTCCAGAACACTCCCTTTTAGTCTTAACAAGGGTTAGTTCTTCTGAAAATGCTGCAACTGCAAGCAGACCACCCCACTCTGCAACATATAACATTGATAAGGCAAACTCTGGGGTTTGTGCTGAAGATCAAGATAGTTCAGTTAAGATATCTAACACCTCCTCCCCAACAACTCATACATAGAGGAAACAACATCTCAACTTGCTGCACATCTAAGAGAGATCTCGATGAGATACTCACAAATGAAGAAACCATGATACAATATGTGCATACTCACGAACCTCATCTAGATCTCCAGGAACAAATCATTGCTTTCTACCTTACTATGTGGACGGTGGACTGCACTAAAGAATTCTTCCACAAAGGGATTGTGACCAAGACTTGCAATTTCTAAAATTGGGTAATTTTGCCCGAATTTAGGGTGGTGAGTAGTGACATAAAGATATTTTCGGATATTTACATGATGTTTCAGTTTCACAAGTTAGAACGGATGGATAGTTCATCTGGTGATTGCTCAAATCACTTGACAAAGGAGTTTAATCCGTTGTATGGATCTATGCTAATTAAATTGCACCAATCAACGAATCAACAAAATACCGGCAGAAAGATGTTGTTGCTAAACTAGGTCCACTTAATTCAGTCATTGTTTGGGGCATGTACATGATATTTTTGAAGGATCTATCAACCGAATGGTAGATGGACTGGACTACATTGCTTCATCATTAGTGGGACTCTTTGAAGAGAAGCACCATCAACTCACCAATGCATCCAACATGAAAGATCAGGCGTCTCGGTAATGGGTCTTGCGGTGGATTGCAAAAAACATTTCCATTGATGGGAACAGGAAGGATGGGTAACCATCACTCCGAATACAATTGCTAAAGCTACATTGACCTTTCCGACTAAAGTGCGGTGGGCTGTGGTCCGGGCACACTTTCAGCCAATGGCGAATGAGAACACACTTTCACCATCCTTTGCCTCACTGGTAGAATGCTTAATATATGGTTACCAAATCAATAAAAGCAGAATCATCGCTAGTGATATGCGACAGAGGGCTCTAAATAAGAGAGCAACATTTCCAATCCGTTGTCTGATAGGGAAATTATGTCGCCAATCAAAGATTCCTCCCAATCGGTTAGTTGATCATGGCAAGAGTAATCGAGACTCATTAGGTGTCAAATATAAAAATTTTGGAAAGCCACCTGTTTGGTGCTAAATATACGGCAATAAATAATCTTACTATTGCCCCACCAGCCAATTTAGAGTTGCCACAAACTGACAGGTTGCCGGAGTAGGGTGACTCATTCCAAACATCCCTTGATTCACCACAGCAAAATAATCGTGCCCAGTGTTTAAGTACTCCCATGTCTATAAATGTATTTTGTCTTGAGAATTTGATTGAAGATCAACGCCAAACCAGGGCTTAAGCGTATGAGATAATCCGTCGAATGCTTCAAATGATCGAAACCAGTATCTTCTGCCAAAAAGTAAATCACTAGTCAAGACAAGAAAGAGTTAGCAGTACTTACAGAGGGACTAGATAGCATTGAGAATTGCGTACATAATCAGGTCCCTGTTTCCGTTCAGACGGAGAGTGATGAGATGAACGCCCAATAGCTCATATGCGATCCCAAATTGCTAATTTAGCAAAAAAACTGGTGCAACCTCCTCTTTCTATACTACCTATGTCACTGATGTAGATGCTGAATCAGACACCTCCTGTCCAATCACTTGATGATATTTGGGGTGAAGAACTCCCTAGCAAAACCAAAAAACGGAAGCATAAGATTCGTGACCTCAACCAAGAAACTCCTCTTGACCCATTGCATGAGGCATAACAATCAAAAAATGGATCGCAAAGAATCCCTGAGGTTGGAAAGGAAATGAGAAGCCCGTGCACAGGTATTTCAAGATGCACTGTTAGCTGGCGCATTTGGAAGTGGAGCACCTGCTCACACTACCATTGCAACACCCACTCTTGAGGGGTCTACTGTACTAACTTTACCATTCCATTTTTGAGGAAGCACCTGCTGATAAAGGTGCTAGTGAGGATCCCGAGAGTGGCACCTAGAGCGTGGTTGGTATGACGCCTCCTTATCGGCCTTTTATATGTCATAGGATATATCGACTTTAAGGGAAAATTCCTTTCTTGTAGGGAGGGGATGGTCGAGAAACCGTCCATAGTTGTTGAAATGGAGGTTGTCTCTGTATTTTGAGATTTTCTTTCCTGATTTGATTTATCATAGCAGGTTGAGATACGCAGTTTCTAGATAGAAATAAAATCATCAAACAATTCTTAACATGTTTTTGACGGTTAGGATCTTTGTATGACATTTTATGTAATAACTTGATGAACATTGCTGAGTTTGAATGATTAAAGGTCGATTAAGAAACTGGATGATGCAATCATGTGTAATTATGTGTAAGCATTAATTAATATCTAGTGCTAAGAGCACAAACTAAAACTTGCTTGAGTAGTCTTGCTTGAAACATAAGTAAATTAGATAGTAAAGGATATGTAGTCTATTTTTGTTTTTAAAAAAAGCAATACCATTTGAACCCATATTGATCCTGAAATAGACGTTTATTCTCACCTAATAAAGTTCAAAACCTTGGTTTACCTAAAGGTACATTAGCACAACTCAAGCTAAGAACCTAACTTCAGGGGGAGTACAACCCGACAGAATTCAAAAAAACAAAATAAAT
>NC_028643.1:17165925-17182030 GCF_001406875.1 Solanum pennellii
AAAATTAATATATATATATATATATATATATATATATATATATAGAGAGAGAGAGAGAGAGAGAGAGGGGGGAGAGAGAAAGAGAGAGAGAAGGTGTGGCTGCTGGAATGACAAAATGAAAGAATATAAACGATTCAAGTAGAATTGAGTTTGTTAAAAAAAAATTGGGAAACCAAGGGATTAGTCACCAACGAAATCCAAATATTCATTACCTAGCCACGAGCCTATGTTACAAGCAATTTAAAGTCTTGTAGTGATCCTGTTCTAATTATCTAAAAGATAGAGTTTACAAAACGAGGGAAAGCCTATATTAGTTGTTGTTAGTGCTAGAAATTCTTTTAGAGTGTGAGAGTAGTACTCTGTCCCAAGCATTCTGAGAGAGGCACTTTTTTGTTGTGAGTACACTGTGATTACATTTGATAGTGCATTGAGTAAGCTAATATTTCACAGACATATGTATGATTGACTGTAAGTAATGAAATTTCATGTATAGATCCTTTAATGTTAGATTTAGTGATTTGGGAAACAAAAGGTGTGGAAAATAGTTGTTGCCTATTGCCAATGATTTTAAATGATTTTGAGAAGTAAGGACACAATAAATGTCATAATTTGAGGACAAGTAATTGTTCTAAATTTAAGGTGTTGATGTGCCAAGATATCCGAGTATAGTTTGACGCATAAAAACAAGGAACTTATACTCGAATTGAGCGCATTTGGTATGATTTTATGTGTTCATTGATGACAAAAGAAGAGTGATATAAAGAAGAGAATAGTAACTCATGGCCAATTTTACTGTCCGTGGCTCATTGCAAGGACTGTATAAATGACCTTGAAGTATGATGACAAAAGAGAAATCATGAAACCTACTGTTCAGAAAATTCAAGTAAACGTCACAAGAGTCTTCATAGACCGTGATAATGTTGATGGTCCGTGATCCTGTCCATCCAAAAGATACCAGAGAGCAGTGAAAAGTGTCCAGAGTGGAGAAAGTTTCAGTGAAGACCACGGACGTCTTTGCAGACCGTGATAAGTTTGACGGTCTGTGATTTTATCTGTGAACGAGATCTCAGTTTTGAAGATTTGAAGGCAAGACTACAGACTACTGTACGGACCATGAAACCTTTCAAGGGTCGTAATGGTGTCCGTGATGGAAACTGAAAATATAGTTCTAATTACATTAGGTCTCTTTTAAAAGGTTTTTTGGGTTATTATTTAGGTCGTATTTCCAACTATTTTTGAATCTATCGAGTTGTGGACGATGAAATCAAAGAGAACTTGGGATTTCTTTCAAACTACTTTTGTTTTTTCAAATTACTTGGTAACAGGAGAGTGTTTGACTATTGGATTATAAAGTTTAATTTCAAATTTTAATTTTCTATTGTAAGTATTCAAGATTATGTTCTCAATTACTATCAATTGTTATAAACACAACATTATGAGTCACTAACTAATCAAATCAGGTGTGTGAGATCTATGATGAGGTTGCGATTCTGAATCTGTACATTGAGCATAGTGTAATCTCCTTTCTCATGGAGTAGATTTATGATTATGTTTTATGTGGTCAAAGGAGTGCACACTTTTGACTAGACTAAATCAAGTGGTTGTTCGAGAAAAAAACACTTGTTAGGAAAAGCAGAAATCTCTTTACTATATTGAATCTAAAGTTAAAGTTTGAAAGAAAATAACTTTAGCCTCACAGCCAGTTAAATCAATTCTCCATAAAATAATCAATTGTAGATCGATACAATATAACCGATTATTATCCAATTAGGCTGAGAAGGATTAGATTAAATTTAGTCACTGAGTTTTGTGAAAGTGTGATCAGTTGAAGCTCTAGTTCGAAAAGAGGTCCACAAGTTCATGTCATAGTGAAAAATATCCTGGTTTCTCTTAATCAACAGAAAATCCATACCTAGTCATCATTGATAAAATAGATTTGAAATCTAGATTATTGTTTTCATGCTTAGAACTTGCTAATTTGATATTCATATCAAATTTTACTTTTGTTTGAATTTATGAAGATATAGTAACAATAATCGGATAAGAGGGACAGTGCACATTATATGTAAAGAAAATCTCTGTGGGAACCATCTCAACTTCTCTTGAGTTCTGTAAAGTGATAACGTCTATTTATACTATCATTTGAGGTGTAAGTTCAGACATATTTAATTTTGGCGCCACTGCCAGGGAGTTTCGATTCATTAGTTTTCTACTAGCATGTATTTGACTTGTAGTAATTATTTCCTAATTTTACTTCTGTTGTTTCTTATCTATTATAGATAAATCTTCTTGTGTATGCCCACAAGAAGAAGTAAGCGAGCCACATTGCTACCTTACGTTCTGGAAATCCAAAAAAAATTACACAAGATGGTTAATGCTCAAGAACTAGAGGCTTAGAGGAAAGGTTGGGCATTTAGGTTAAATTGGCTCCTGCAGGACATGTGCAGCAAAATGCTGCATTAGTTCCACCTAGGGGAGTTGATGCAAATAGGGATGATGTAATTCCTCCTCATCGTCCCCAAAGCACAAAGGGGTAGATTTCAACATCAGCTCACATGATGTATGAAGAGGATAATATTGATTTGGTTGGATATGGTGCCACTGGAGCTATAATGCTACATGTGTTACATCTAGGAGTGAAATTCACTATCACTAGTATAATGATACAATTGCTAAATATCAAAGGAATGTTTAGAGAGACAACTATTGCTGATGCGAATCAACATTTGATGAATTTTGTGGGGATCTATAACGCCCAACAGATTCCTGGAGTTAATCCAACTGCAATGAGGCTAAGGATATTCTCCTTATCTCTTACTGGGGAAGCTACTAACTGGTTGAAAGAGATACTAGATGACTCCATTCGAATTTGGGGTGAATTAAAAGAGGCTTGCTTAGAAATATTCTTTACAGAATTAAAGGAATTTCAAATGAAGGATAAAATCAATAATCATAAGCAATTACCTAGGTGAAGCAATGCACGACACTTGATGAAGGCTTAGCCAAAAACTAAAGAAATGCCCCAATCATGATCTTACTGTGCGACATCTTAAACATGATTTCTATAGATCTCTAAGTTATGTTACTAAACCTATTATTGATGCAGTCTGCTGAGGTTTGTTTATAAGGAATCCATTTGCTGAAAGCATGGAAAAGTTAGATGAGGTCTCCAAAAACAATAGGGCATGGTACACCAGGGATGTAGAAGTAGGAGAATTAGGTTATACATATGAGATGTCAGCAAAACAGAGACAGAAGTAAGAAGAAAGGGATTAGAACATGGCACGTCTGAGAACTCAAATTGATTTACTAACAAAGCATATTGTGTCCAAGTTTGTAAAAGTAAATGTTGTGGGACAACAAAGCAGATACGAGGAGCAAGACACTTACATTGATGAGGAAGCTAACTACTTTGCAAACCAAGGAGGCTTCCAAAATAATAACTCTAGAAATCAGGGGCATTATTCCACAGATACAGGTCGGAACTGCACTAGAGATGGTCAATATGATAGACCACCGAAAAGAGAGGAAGGAAAATGGCAGAACAAAGATGGGCATTGAAATGAACATAGTGGTGTATATGAGCCCCGAGGTAGTAAAGAAAGAACGGTGGGTAATTCGAGCAGATCTAATCTAGAAAATATGACGACTAAGATGCTTCACAAAGTGGAATCAACTGATATATGAGTTAAAGAAATGCTGGTGAATTCTCAAGCATGAGTTAGCTGGTTTACTCCCACATCATCTCTATTAAGAAAATAGAGCAACAGTTGGGACAACTCTCAAAATCCCTAAATTTTAGAAAGAATGGTTCATTACTAAGTGATACCATTCAAAACCCCAAAATGGATGGACACTGTATGGATATCACCATAAGAAGTGGTAATGTGGTTTATAACAAAAACCCCACAAGTACAAAGCATAAACATGGCGAGGATCAAGTTGATACAGAGGAGAATGAAAATACACCTATAGATGAATTGGAAGAGGTTCAGAAAAGAGTAGCTCCTGCTAGAGGACAAGAGAAATAGAGTTATGACAAACTGCTTTTATAGAAGATTACTAGACCTCCTCCTCCTTTTCCATAAAGGTTCAAAAAGAAAGTTGAAGATGGCAAGTTCACAAAGTTCATCACCATGCTGAAGAAACTTTCAGTCAATATCCCACTAGTGTAAGCTTTTGAACAAATGCCAGTATATTCCATGTTCATGAAATACTTGGTTACCAAGAAAAGAGCTATAAGTCTTTTTTTTTTCTTATGATATAAATCATTGCAGCGCTATGCAACCAGGTCTCTGGCTCAGAAAAAAGAAATTCCTGGTGCTTTCACAATTCCATGCACCATTGGGTCAATCAAATTTTTAAAAGCGTTGTGTGATCTGGGAGCGAGCACAAATTTGATGCCATTCACCATCTATGAGGAATTGGGAATGCCAAAATCAACAACAATGACATTGATGATGGCTGACAGGTCAGTTAAGCAACAAATGGGAATCTTGTCTGATGTTTTAATTAAAGTGGATACGTTTATCATTCCTGAAGATTTTGTTATCTTGCATTGTGAAGTAGACTTTGAAGTTCCTATAAATTTAGGAATACCATTTTAGATACATGAAGAGCATTGGTTGATGTTGAGCGACGTAAGTGGATGTTAGACTAAATTCAGAAGACGTGAAGTTTAACAAAAAAACAAACCACATTCTCCAGCCAAACCATCCATTGAGGAACCACCAGTTATGGAGCTAAAGCAGTTGCCAAGTCACCTTAGGTATGTATTTTAGGGTACTAACAACACCTTACTTATGATTTTGGCTGCAGATTTAAATGACGAACAAGTATAGATGGTGGTCAGAGTACTTCAAAGGTTTAAAAGCTATTGGGTGGACTATTGCTGATATAATTGGAATCCCTCCAGGCATTTGCACACACAAAATTTTTCTTGAAGAAGAGTGCACACCCAGCATTGAGCACCAAAGGAGGTTGAACCAAACAATGTAAGAGGTGGAAAAAATAAATTATCAAATGGTTAGATGTTGGGTTGGTTTATCCTATTTCAGAAAGCCACTAGGTTTGCCTAATACAATTGTGTGCCAAAAAAGAGAAGCATGAATGTAGTAGCAAATGCAAAAAATGAACTAGTTCCACAGAGATCGTGACTGGGTGGCGATTATGCATGGACTATAGGAAGCTAAAAAGATGGACCTTACGAGACCATTTCCCTGTGCAATTTATGAACAAATTATTAGACAGGTTAGGAGGTAAAGAGTGGTACTGTTTCTTAGATGGATACTCTGGTTACTATTAGATATCTATTTCTCTTGAAGATCATGAAAATACCCCATTTATATGTCCTTACGGTACATTTGCATTTAAACTCATGTCGTTTGGATTAAGTAATGCATTGGCCACATTTCAAAGATGCATGATGTCCATTATCCTAGATATGGTAAAAGACACTTTGGAAGTATTTATGTATGATTTTTCTGTAGTAGGTGATACATTTGATGATTGTTTATTTAATTGTAGCAGGGCAATACAGATATTTGAGGAAGCCAAATTGGTGCTAAACTGGGAAAAATTACACTTTATGGTTCAAGAGGGCATAGTTCTTTGTCATAAAGTCTCAAAAAGGAATTGATGTTGACCAGGAAAAATTAGAGGTGATTGAAAAATTGCTTCCTCCTATTTGTGTGAAAGGTTTTCAAAGCCTACTGGAACATGCCGGATTCTATACGTATTATCAAGGACTTCTCCAAAAGTTCAGCAACCCATGTGTATGCTGTTGGAGAAAGGGTGAAGTTTGTCTTTTATGATCCCTGCCTAAAATCCATGAAAAGCCTCAAAACGAAACTGATCTCAACACCTGTAATCATTAATCCAAACTAGGCGGAACTGTTTGAATTAATGTGTTATGCTAGTGGCACTAAATTAGGTATTGTATTAGGTCAGAAGCGCAATAAGAGGTTCCATCCAATTTACTATGTTAGTAAGTCCCTAAATGGAGCACATCAACACTACGCAGTCACCGAATAGGAATTGTTTGTTGTAGTATATAAGTTTGAGAAATTCAGAGCTTATATATTAGGCACCAGAGTAATAATTCACATAGATCATCCTGCACTGAGATATCTCATGGCTAAGAAGGATGCTTAACGAAGGTTAATCCGATGGGTGTTACTATAGAGGGAATTTAACTTTGAAGTAAAAGATAAAAGAGATTGTGAAAATCATGTAGTGGACAACCTTTAGAGACTGCAAGCTGTACAGAGGGAACAGAATGATCTGGAAACAGATGATGCATTCCCAGATGAGCAGGTATTTGCTGCTACTCTTGATCTCATTCCATGGTTTGTTGATTTTGCTAATTTCATAGCCCGTGAATTGATACCAAAGGGCTTATTTTTCAGCAAAAGAAAAAGTTCTTACATGATGTGGGTATGTATTTTTGGGATGAGCCTTATTTGTACAGATTGTGTGCTGATAACATCATCAGGAGATGTATTTCCGCAGCTGAAATGTTACCTATTCTAGAGGCTTGTCACCCCTCTCTTATATGCTGGCACCATGGTGGATCTCAAACAACTCATAATATTCTCCAATTTGGGTATTACTGGCAAACTATTCACCGGGATGCCGCTTAGTTGGTAAGAAATCGTGATATTTGCCAAACGTAAGGAGACATATCAAGACGTCATGAGTTGCCTATGACACCGATTTTGGAGGTAGATCTTTTTGATGTGTGGGGTAGCGATTTCATGGGCCCCTTTGTGACTTCCAATGGACATAACGATATCCTAGTAGCAGTGGACTATGTATCCAAATGGATAGATGTTGTAGTATTACAAGAAAATGATGGAAAAAGTGTAGCAACATTATATAAAAAGAATAGTTTTGAATGATTTTGGACACCAAGAGCTATTAATAGTGATGGTGGTTCTCAGTTTAGTAATAAATTAATTAGCTCTCCTAATCATGTATGGGGTGAAACGTCGTAAGGTAGTTACACCATATTAGTCACAAACCAACAGTCTAGCGGAAGTGTCTTATAGAGAGATTAAGCTATTTTGGCTAAATCGGTAAATGCTAGCCGAACACACTGGGCAAGAAAGCTAGTTGATGCATCGTGGGCATGCTGGATAGCCTTTACAACATCTATTGATATGTTTCCAAACCAACTAGTGTTTGGAAAAGCTTGTCACTTGCCTCTTGAACTGGAACATAGAGCACTTTGGTCGTTGAAGAAGCTAAATTTCGACTGGAATGAAACAACAAATTTAAGGCTAGATCAGATAAATGAGGTGGATGAGTTTCGTGTAAGAGAATATGAGAGATCTAAGTCTAGATCAGATAAATGAGATGGATGAGTTTCGTCTAAGAGCATATGAGAGATCAACATTATATAAGGAGAGGATGAAGCGGTATCATGATAAACACATTGAGATATAAAGTTTCTCTCCTGGGATTTAGCGTTGTTGTTTAATTCTAGATAGCGATAATTCATAGGATAATTAAGATCCAAATGGTCTTGTCCTTTTAAGGTCACTCAAGTACTTCAATCAGGAGCGGTTTAATTGGAAAATGATAATAGAGAAAGGTTAAAGGTTAATGGTCAACAAATCAAGGCATATCTAGGTGCCCAAGCAGAAACCAACGTAGTGGAATAGTACATGCTTTATGAATTCTAAGTAATCAAGAAACCTGCATTGCACCACGACGTGAAATTGTGCGCTGCTTGGGAGGCAATCCAAGATTTCTTAATTTAGAAATTGATGTATATTTTTTGTGCTAGTCTAGTGTGTGGAGTTAATGGGTTCTTACATGTGTAGGAATACATAGTAAGAAAATGCAGCAGAGCTGGTGTACCTTGTATACGACGGGAGGCTTCATGGATAGTGGCAGCCTCTACGGGAAACTTCACGGTCCGTCTAAGGGAAGATCAGCCAATTGAATCCACTGGAGAACAACAATACAAAAAGTTCACGGTTCGTAGTAATGTATACGGACTTTGTTACCTACTTTGAAGTTGAGGCGAAAGTGTTATATAGGGTGCACCTCATGCACTGTAACCCTCCTTAGCAAGGATTTGACGGATTATAATCTTCCATGGTAAGTCCTCTCTCTGAACTGCGGACTATTCCACGGTCTGTTGTTCACGTACGGAATTCATTAAGACTAAACCCGACCCGACCCGCTATTCAACATGTACATTGTTAAATGTATTTAGGTCTTATACATCGCGCCTTTCAAATTTTTTTCTTCTTTCCTTCTTCTTCTTCCTCTTTTTTTGTCTTTAATGGCTACGTATCCTCACACTACTATGTGAATTTCCATTGCAACAAGTACAGCTCGAGCCTTCAAAGTAAATACAATGTTCTTTGTTAGTCTATGCAATTTTGATTTTCTCCTATTCAGAAATGATGGTGGTTCTTGGTTGCATAGAGTAGTCTGCGGGAAGAGGTTGTTGCAGTTCTTCATGATTAGTTGGGGTATTAGATTTATGCTAGTTAGTTAGTCATTTAGGGTAAGAAAATTTTGTGTCCAATATAGTGTGTTGTTCTGTGATTCGGTGGTCACTGTGACTTTGCCCTTTAACATAGGAAGATGCGTATTTTGAGTAGGAAGGATGAAATCCATAACTAAAACCGGGGTACGGGTGAACCACGCCTAATTATGTGATCCATAGTACTGCTTACGTCCCATTACCATAGCCGTGAGCCATGAATGTAACACTATCTTGGTGACTGAGTTCGCTTTCAATATTACGGCCCGTGGTTTTCTAGATGGACCGTGACCTTGTCCGTAAAAATTCCTTGAGTAGTTTATGTGGTTGATTAGTTCTGTTTTGATTTTAAACTGGTTCACGAACAAGATTAGGGCCTATGAATTTCTTTACGGACCGTGATCTTATCCGTGAAACTTCCTTTAGTATTTTATTTGGTTTTCTCACTATGTTTTAATTCTAACCTGCATTCACGAACATGATTACGGCGAATAGTTTTTCTCATGGACCGTGACCTTGTCTGTAATAATTACTGAGACGTTTTATTTGGTTGGTTCTGTCGACTTTGATTTTGCCCATAGTTCATGAAGGACTTCACTGTACGTAGTCCATTCAATGGTCAGTGAAGGCATCCATGATTAGTACCTAAACGGAAGTTTTATTTGATTTATTAAGTGAGCCTGCACGATTATAGATTGGGTGACGTCATTCTTAAGGCAAGGCTTCACGATGTTGTTCAAACTCAGTGGAAGTCTTAGTACCTGATAGTCTTTCAATAATTTGTATGCATGCTAACTCTGGTCATGTTTACAGGTACCATGCCACACCGACCAAGAATGAAGAATGCCAAAAGGCCTTCCCTCTTACAACATCTCAATATAAGGGACACACAAAATCTGAGGCTAGTGGATCATAGGTTCACTTGGATGTTACTCTAACACCACATTCACCTCGTCCACTAGATCACAAATTGAACAACGCATACTCTAGAAAAATCCCTCTCAGTCTGTAGAAGGGGGTAGTGCTTCAAGGAATGCTGCAACTTCCAGCATTCCGTTCCACGCTGCAACATATAACATTGATGAGGTAAATTATGGGGGTAGTGCTAAAATGATGGAAGTTCACAGAAGATCTCTCACACCTCCTCCCCGGCAACTCATATAGAACAGGAAACAACAGCTCAACTAGCTACACATAAGAGAGCTCGAAGAAATATTTATATATAACGAAACCATGATTAATATGTGCATGCTAATGAACCTCATCCAAATCGCCTGGAACAATTCATTGCTTTCTAACGGACTATGTAGACGGTGGACCACATGAAATAATTCTTCCACCAAGGCAAGACAAGTTTCAAGAATTGGGATACTTTGCCCGATTTTAGGGTGGTGAGCAGTGACATCAAGACATTTCCGGATATTTATCGGATGTTTAAGTTTCACAAGTTCTAATTGTTGGATAGCTCACCGGGTGATTGCTCTAATCATCTAACAAAGGAGTTTTAGATGCCGTATGCAGCTACGCTGATGAAACTAGCATTAATCAGCGTATTAACAAAACGCGAGCAGAAAGATGTTGCTTCTACACTGGAGCCACTTGACTAAATCATTGTTCGGGGCAAGTCCATTGATATTTCGGAAGGATCTATCAATTGAATGTTACATGGACCGGATAAGATAGCTCAACATCAGTGGGACTCTTTCAAGGGAAGCACAATGAAGTCACCAATGCAGCCAAAATGGAAGATCAAACGACTTGGGGAAAGGGTGTTGGGGTGGATTCCCATTGACATTGATGGGGAACATGCAGGATGGGTAACCAACACTCCGAATACGATTGCTAAAGTTAGATTGACCTTTCCCGCTATAGAGTGTTTGATGTGGTTCAGGCATAATTGCAGCCAACACTGAATGACAACACACTTTCACCATCTCACTAATAGCGTGCTTACTATGTGGTTACCCAATAAATACAGGAAGAATCATCGCTACTCAAATGCGAGATAGGCTCTAAATGATAGAACAACATTGCCTTTCTCTTGTCTAAGAGGAAAATTAGGTCGCCAAGCAAAGATTTCTCCCAATCGGTTACTTGATTGGTGGCATGAGGTATCAAAAATAAATTAGGTGTCAAAGATAAAAGATTTGCCAACCACCAGTTTGGAGCTAAATCTATGGCAATAAATCATTTGCCTATTTCCCCACCAACTAGTTTTGAGTTGCCACAAGCTGACAGGGTACCAGATCAGGGTGACTCATCCCAAACAGCCCAAGAAGAACCACAACAAAACAACCACGCCCAGAGTTCTAGTACTTTCGTGTTATACCTTTCATTTTTCTTGAGAAGTTGATTGAAGATCAACGCCAGAACAGGGCTTTAGCATATGAGAAAATATGTTGAATGCCTCAAATAATCAAAACCAGAGTATCAGCTTCCAAAAAGTACATCACTGGTCAAGTCTACAAGAAGTTAGCAGTACGTATAGAGTGACTAGACGACATTGAGAATTTGGTACATGACCATGTCCCTATTTTCGGCCAGACGGAGAGTGATGAGCTAAAAGCCCAATAAGCTGACTTGCGATCCTAGATTGCTAATTTAGCCAAACAACCGGTGCAACCTCCTCCTCCCGCACTACGTGAGTTACTAATGTAGAGGCTAAATCAGACAACTCATGTGCATTCAATTGATGATATTAGGGGTGAAAAACACCCTACCAAAACTAAAAAGCGGAAGCATAAGGTTTGTTACATCGACCAAGACACTCCTCTTGACCTATTGCTCGAGGCACATAATGCAGAGAAAAGGGCTCGTAAAGAACTTTGGAGGTAGGAAAGGGAACAAGTAGTCTGTGCACAGGTATAATAAGTTGCCGAGTTTGCTGGCGCATCTGGAAGTGGAGCACCTGCTCACACTGCCATTGCAGCACCCACCCATGAGGGGTCTACTGTAATCACTTCGCAACTCCATTATGAGACAGCACCTGCTGATAAAGGTGGTAGCGCGAATCCCGATACTGGCGATTAGAGGGTCATTTCTATGACCCCTCCTTATCGCCCTTTTATGTGTCATAGGCTATGTAAACTTTGAGGGAAAATTGTTTTCTTGTAGGGAGGGGGTGGTCGAGAAACCGTCCATAGTTGTAGAAAATGGAGGTTGTCTCTGTATTTTGAGTTTTCCTTTCCTATTTTCATTTACATTGTAGGTTGAGATATGCAGCTGCTAGATAGAAACAGAAAGAACAACCAATGTTGAACATTTTTTTGATGGTTAAAATTTTTTTATGACATTTTATGTAATAACTTGTTTAACATTGTTGAGTTTGAATGATTAACAATTGATTAAGAAACAGGAATATGTAACCATGTGTAACTATGTGAAAGCATTGATGACTGTCTAGCAATAAGAGCAGAAACTCGAACTTGCCTGAGTAGTCTTGCTTAAAACATAGGAGAATTAGATAGGAAAGGATCAGTAGGCTATTTTTGTTAAAAGAACAAAAAAGAAATACCACTTGAACCCATGTTGATCCTAAAATAGACATTTATTCTCACCTTATACAGTTCAAAACCTTGGCTTTCCCAAAGGTACATTAGCACAACTCAGGCTGAGAACCTAAGTTGAGGGTGAGTACAAACCAACAAAGTTCAAATATCAAACTTAACTACAAGTTCAAAAAAAGGTGTGGCAGCCGGAATGAGAGAAAGAAAGAAAATAAACGATTCAAGTAGAATTGAGTTTGTGAAAACAAAACATTGGGAAACCAAGGGATTAGTCACTCACGAATCCATATATTCTTTACCTAGCCATGAGCCTATCTTACAATTCAATTAATGTCCTATAGAGATCCTATTCCAATTATATTAAAGATAGAGTGTAGAAAATGAGGGCAAGCCTATAGTAGTTTTGTTAGTGCTAGAAATTCTTTTAGAGCATGAGAGTAGTACTAAGTGCCAATCATTCTGAGCAGGAGACTTCTTTGTTGTGAGTACACTTTTATAGCATTTGATAGTGGATTAAGTAAGATAACAACTCACAGGTATAGGCATGATTGACTGTAAGTAATGAAATGTCATGTATTGATCCTTACATGTTAGATATAGTGATTTGCGAAAGAAAAGGTACGGAAAATACCTATTGCATATTGTCAATGATTGGAAATGATTTAGAGAAGTAAGGGGATAATAAATTTGATTACTTGAGTACAAGTAATGGTTTTAAGTTGAGGGTGTTGATGTACCGGGATATACGAGTACAATTTGGCTCTTAATAACATGGAACTAATACTACAATCGAGTGCATTTGGTATGATTTGATGTGTTTGTTGATGATGAAGGACGAATGATACAAAAAAATAAAATAGTAACTCATGGCCATTTTGACGGTCCGTAAATGACTGTGAAGTATGATGACAGAAGCGAAATCCTGAAACCTATTGTTGAGAAATTTCAAGTAAAGGTCATGAGAAATTTCACGGCCCATAATCATCGTAACATTCCGTGGTTCAGTATGTGAACCTGATTCCAGAAGTGCAGTGCGAAGTGTCCAGAATTGATAATGTTGAAGTGCTGACTACAAAAGTCTTCACGGACGGTTGATAAGGTTGATGGTCCGTGATTTTATCCGTGAACCAGATTTCAGCTTTCATGATTTGAAGGCAAGACCACGAACGGTCCGTGATGGAAACCAAATAAACAATCCTATTAACATTAGGTCTATTTTGAAAAAACATTTTTCTAGGTTATTATTTATGTCATTTTTCAAACTATTTTTGGATCTATCGAGTTGTGGACGACGAATAATAAAGAGAACTTGGGATTTCTGTCAAAGTACTTTTTTTTTTTTCAAACAACTT
Organism: Solanum pennellii; assembly: GCF_001406875.1. Classification (NCBI taxonomy): domain Eukaryota; kingdom Viridiplantae; phylum Streptophyta; class Magnoliopsida; order Solanales; family Solanaceae; genus Solanum; species Solanum pennellii. The sequence continues at coordinate 17,179,284 of NC_028643.1, forward strand.
GGTAACAGGAGAGCGTTTGACTGTTGGATTATAAAGTTTGATTTCGAGTTTTAATTTTCTATCGCGTGTATTCAAGATTATGTTCTCAATTATTATCAATTGTTATAAACACAACATTACGAGTCACTAAGTAACCAAATCAGGTGTGTGGGATCTATGATGAGGTTGTGAATCTGAATTTGTACATCGAGCATAGAGTAATCTCCTTTCACATGGTGTAGATTGAAGCTTAGGTGTAATGTGGTCTAAGGAGTGCACACTTTAAACTAGCCTAAATCAAGTGGTTGTTCAAGATAAAAAAAAACTTGTTAGGAAAAGCAGAAATCTATTTAATATATTGAAGCTAAAGTTAGAGTTCAAAAGAAAATAGCTATAGCCTTAAATCCAGTTAAATCAGTTCTCTATAACAGAATCAATTATAGCTTGAGTGAATACAAGTGATTATTATCTAATTAGGGTGAGAATTTAAATAAACTTTAGTCACTTAGTTTTGTGAAAGTGTGGTCGCTTGAAGCTCCAATTTAAATAGAGTTTCACATCTTCTTGTCATTGTGAACACTAACCTAGTTTCTCTTAATCAACAGAAAACCCATGCCTAGTCATCATTGATAAAATAAATTTAAAATCCAAATTATTGTTTTCATGTTTAGAACTTGCTCTTTTTATATTCATGTACAATTTTACTTTTTTTTTGGATTTATCAGGAGATAGTAACAACAATCGGATAAGAGTGACAATAAACATTGTTTGTAAAGAAATTCTCTGTGGGAACAATCTCAACTTTTGTTCAATTCTGTAAAGTGATAACAACCGTTTACACAGTCATTTGAGGTGTAGTTTTGGACGTATCATCTTTCCTTGTTCAACAATGCAACTTCTGAAAGGCGTATCTCCCTTATACGTTATCGAAATTGCACAAACTCGGTGTTTGGAATGATATTTCCAAGGGCTTTGCAACGATATGAAGAACTATCTCTAACTCATCTTGAGCTAGATGTTATGGGCATTTGAAAATGACCAAAACTAACTTTTTAAACTTGGGAATTTTCGTGATTTTCCCTCTCCTTCAAAAAGTGATCAATTTAGTTTCTTAGCTTATTCTTGGCTATTACAAGTTACGAGATGTTACATAATTATTTAATTTTTATTGTGATTTAATTTATTCACATTATATATTTTTGAAGCTTATCTCTAGTTTGCTTATGATTATACCAAAAGGGGTAGCTTGAGTTTGATGTTTGTGTAATCAATGACGGAAATTCCAATGCAAGTGTCTAAAATTACACAAAAGTATAGTAATCCAACAAAGAGTTGAGGTCATTTCAACAGGGAGTGGTTGTCAGAGTTAATACAAAAATAAAATGAAGTTCTAACAAGAAAACTAAAAACATTATCGTAACAAAACATATTTAAGCGTCAAATATCAATTGGGTTTTTGAAATTGAATGTTTAATAATTGTAAAAACATTAAGAGAAACTAATGGGTATTAAGATTCTTGGGATGTGATAGGAATATATGATAGACTTAATATTGTATACATGACTTTAACGATAAATCCTTCAAAAATTTGTGACTAGGATAGACTATAGTGAGGGTAAGAGTTCTCGCGAACAACTTACCACGAATCAAATGGATTCCTTTCAGACACCCACTTGTCGCATGAAGAAAAACCCCCGCCTTAGCCCACTCACTCTCTTGAGTTGAGTGTTGTAGAAGGACTAGGGTTCACTCTCTCGAGATGAACTTCATGTCGAACCAATCACATCGGCCATCAATTCGGTTTTCTTAGTTTTAGGATTTCTCGATCAAGCAAGGCCAAAACACAAAGGTAAAATTGTATTAGCAACTACCATTTCATTAACTACTAAAGAAAGTCACAGTAAAAAAACATATAAACCATCAACAAGCAAGATGCAACAGATAATATATCCTATATTTAAAAAATCACACCCCAAGAATTGGGGTTTTATCTAGACATATACAAGAGATAGAAATTTATACCAAAATAGGTTTGCATTCAAATGGGTATGAAGATATAATTCTTTATAAAGACAAAAATGAAGAATTCAAGAGACCCAAGCTCAAATTTTGGGATGATACCCTTTGAATCTTAAAGGACTTCAAAACCCTCTTCAAACATAGAACTCAAAAATAAAATCTAGAAATTACTATTGAATACTAAAGAATTGGATCCCTTAGCTAAAAGTAATGACTGGTATTTAATGTTTTCAAAGAGTTGCACTGAGAAGGATCATTTGGCGCAGTTAGTCGGAATCGTTTATCAACTCGAGTATCTACTCTTCGGTACGTTCATCGTTGTCGTGTGCTAGCCTATAATATCTTAATATTTCCAATCATTGACCGACATAGTACTGCTTAGCGGAACTACTCGGAAACACGCCCAAGACACCTTTTCTCTGTCGATATGATCCTTTCCTTCTGCGCTCAGCTCCAAAAAAGGGGGTGTTACACCATGCTTAATGAAAGACCTTCTACTATTAGCTTTCACAATATCAAAATATTCTTGTATAAAAAATTTAAGGCACTTCAATTCAGTATTTTTGTTATTTAGATGTATTCTAAATCATTTCTATATTCATAAAATATATTCATTACTTATTACACGTGAAAAAAAATATCATAACACTACACAAAAAAATTTTTAATTTATGAATTCTACAATCAGAAATTAATTTTATTGTCTTTTAAATAATACTAAAAATTATAAACAATCAATATATATATA
>NC_028643.1:17182567-17198300 GCF_001406875.1 Solanum pennellii
TGTATATAGGTAGAAGTGAGGTGGTAATGCATGCTTTATAAATCATGATAAAGTAACCTTAAATTTATAGGTAGAAACGGATATACATGATACTCTATAAGAATCTCAAAATTTTTTATAGGTAGAAGCAGATACACGTGATAGTCTATAAGAATTTTATTTTTTAAAATAAGGTATCTTAGACTTCAAGCTATTTGACATGAGTTTCATTTTCTTATTCAATATTCTCTTACTACTTCTTTTATCTAACACTTATACATATTTCAGATGAAAATTACTCCATACCATTTTCATTTTGATTTAAATATATAATTTCGATTTGGCATCAGAATTGAGAAAATAAACTAACTTTTAAATCTTGTTGTCATAAATTAATGATATGTGAAATGTAACGAAGTTCTATTTATTCATTTGATTTTATACACGACATAAATTAAGAGCGGCAAAAAATATGGAAAAAACATTAGATTTTTTAAAATTGATCTAAAAAAGGTAAGACAAAGGAATTAAAATGAAGGAAGTAATAAATAATAGTTCATCCCGTTCAATGATAAACATATATGAAGGTAAAAATTTGAATTATAAATATAACAAACATAATCATAGATATGAAAATCAGAACTCTATAAGTACATAATTAAGTCATTGAATTATAAATAAAGGTAAAAGTATCTATTCATTGGATCCAAATGGCACTTCATTGAAATCAGACAAACTGATTTCATCAACTCTTAAAGGAGAGCACTTCCAATAGTTTGATACGGAAATTTCATATTATACTCAGTAATTTAGCTCGATACTCTTTCAACTTCTTCATCTGCAGCTTCTAAGAGATCACTCAACCTTTTAAGCTTAGAAAAGTTGAGTTGTTCATATCGAAGTTCTTTCCTTAATCCTTGGAGAGCTTCTCCATGTTTTCCCTGTTGTTCTAGTGAATTCTACAACATGTTTAGTTCATTGTTGATCTCATCAACATTGACATTTTGATGAGCTACAACAACATGGTTAGAAACATCAAAGTCGGGTGGATGATTTTCTTTACAAGAAACTTATCTACAATGAACTCGGCGGAAGGATGTTCACATGAATATAATTTGTTGCGAGAGGAAAAATTCATAACAACAACATAAGAACTACATAAAGTACATAACTAACTTGCCTTTTTAAATAGGCCAATACGCTGTGTTTCAAATGTTACTTGTCTATTTGTTGAAGTTTCTATCCTCGCAATTACAATTCTTCAGCGACCAATACATATTCTCATGGATAAATTTCTGAATTTAAAATATAGGAAAATGTGTTGTTGGGTTTCTGTTCTAACCAAGTATTTAGACACAGAAAATATCATATTATTTGTTAAGAATGAACTCAAATAGCAAAAAAGTAAAAATATTTATGATGATTTTCTTTTGAACCAAAATCTATATATTTATTAAATTTCATGTTAAGTTTAATAGTATCATTGTCAATCTCTAACAATAGTAATTAAAAATTACATATTTTCTTAATTAGATTGATTTATTGAATTATTGAAGAAGTTGTTATTATGCATTCTTTTGTGACCTAAATTTTAGTAAATTAATATTTATATTGATCAAATTATATTTGGAATTTTTTTAATTGTATTTAGAGATTTTCTTAATTTTCTCTTATTCAATTACGTATATTTCCTAATATGGTCATTCTTTATAAAAGACCTTCCACTTTTTGCTTTGACAATGTGAAAATATTTATTATCTAACTTATAGTAACGTACAAAATAATTTAAGCGTTTCAATTTAAAATTTAATGTTATTTGTGCATGTTCTAGAGCATTTGTAGACTTGTAAAATATGATCGTAACTTATAAAAAATGAAATAGTATTGTAATAGTATGAAAATCAAAAATCATAACAAAATTGAAAATATATAAACCGATTTTGGATACTCTCCTACACTTTATATTCCATTATAACTTTTTAAAACGATATAATGAAATTTTTGTCTTGTTTATCTAACCATCAGAAATTTGAATATGATACGGTACATTATGAAATTGTAACATCGTGCCGTGGAAATAGTTAAATTTAGAAATCGCTAAACTAGAAATTGCTAAATTGAGAATTTATCAAGTTATTCTTAAGTTATGGCTTTTCGGGTCATCTTCAAACAATCATAACTTTCAGTACACTAATAGTTAAGTGATACATAGTATACCAAATAAAAGGTCTTGAAATCCTCTTTCATATGCCACTTAACTATGTAAATTTTGAGTTTGAATGAGGGACATATGCTCGTTTAAAGTTATCTTAATAATTTTAGAAAGTTACCCGAATTATTGGGTATTTTAACTTTTCCTTTCCCTAAATAAAATGATTCTTTTCGAACACCCACTCGTCGCATGAAGAACTACCTCTGTCGTAGCCCCCTCACTCGCTTGAGCTGATTGTGTTAGAGAAGGACTAGGATTCACTCTCTCTAGCTGAACTTAGTGTCTAACCAATCACATCGATCATCAATTTAGTAGTCTTAGTTTTACGACTTCTCCATCGAGCTACGCGTAAACACAAAGGTGAAATTTTACTAGAAACTACAATGTCATTACATTCCAACACACCTACTAAACAAAATCATAATTAATAAAAAAAAATAAACCATCAACAAGCAAGACCCAAGAGATAATCTAACCTATATTTATAAAATCACACCCAAAGAATTAGGGGGTTAGCTAGACATATACATGATATAGAAATTTATACCAAAATGATTTTATATTCAAAAGAGTATGAAGGTTAAGTCTTGATAAAGCAAAAAATGAAAAATCCAAGAGACCTAAGCCCAAATTTTGGAGATGAAACCTTTTGAATCTTCAAGTACTTCAAAACCCTCTTCAAACATAGAACTCAAAAGTAAAAGCTAAAAAATTACTGTTGAATACCAAAGAATTCTATCCTTTAACTAGAAGAAATAAAAGATACTAATAATTTTCAAAGAGTTGTGCTGAGAAGGACCAATTAAAGCAGTTAGTCAGAATCGTCGATAAACTCAGTGATCCGCCCTTTTGGATGTTCATCACCGTGGTGTGCTATCCTATAATATCTCATTGTGTTTTCGATCATTGAGAGACATCCGAATGGATTCCGATGAGAGGAGGCCCCAATTGCCAAGTGGTATGTAGAGGGATCATACCTATCTCTTAGTTCTTGAACTATGTTGTCCCATAGGAAGATTAGCTAGTGGATACACCTAGAATGCTATGTTTACGGTTGGTTTTACTTCGTCCACCTTCCATCGGTGTAAGGTTTTACAACAACGTCGGATTCAACACTTAGCTCTTGTGGTCTATGTCGGCTATGACAAATGTTCCTAAATTAAAATGGTCAATTTAAGATAAACTAACTAAGATGACTTGAGAGGTTTGACTTAGCCTAGGTAGGGGTATGGGACTCTACCCATGCCTTGCACTAGTTTTCCTTGGTGGAAGCATTAGAAGGTTGATATTATGTATGTATATGATAATGAATGCAAAAGATGATAGTATGATGAATTTACATGTAAATGATACTATATGGTGATTGATACTTTTATGAACATGTAATTTTTCTATGTTGTTAAAAGTATGATGTTGTATATCCTTAAAAGGTTATAGTATGTGAAGTTGAATATTAGCGATGATTCTTGTTGGGTCACTTGATTGAGTAAGGTTATGGGGATTTGCTTGGTTATTGCACTTGTTGACTTTATGAGGATTCATGGGTAGTAGTCTTGCTTTATTCTGATATGATGAACTCTTATCCATGCTTGTGATGTAATTACTTGATGGTAGGGTTATATTGGATTATGGGTTAAAGTATGTTGACAAGTATGTTATTTGCTTTGAATTGATGAATATGCCTTCTTGAGTTGTATGTTTTCGTTGATGATGCATAAGGCTTTCAAAAGAATAAAGTAGCATGTTTTATAGAAATGACCTTACTAATATGATTTGATCTTAAATGTACGTATGGTTTGATACGTAGTACCAGTGGCATACTAACCCCATTTCGTCCTTTTTCCCCAACATTTTAGTTTCCGGTCGTTGAAGTGTTTTTGAAGGAGATTTGAAGAAGGAATAAATCCTTTTATCATCCAAGTAGGGCAGGTCCTCATTTTCCGAGGGCGATGCCAATATCGAGCCAATGTTGTTATTTTTGTTCTAAGACTCTTATATTCTAACTCCTTTCATTTGAGTACGGATTGTACAAAGCATATATGTGGCTCTCTTTACATTGATGTATGCGCTATGCACAAATTGCTAATCGTGTTAGATGGTTATGAGATGAGACAATCTTTGAATACTACATTCTATCTTATATATATACTTATGTTCATTAAGAGTAGAAGTCTATGTAACCTTCCTATATGAAGGGTTATGTATAAGTTTATGTAGAGGTCTATGTAAACCTCCAAGTAAAAGTAATGAAAAGTTTTAAATTTTCTGCAAAATTTGACCTATGAATGTAATGATGTAAACTAAGAGGCTAGTCTTAGTCCTCGAAGAGCACGACGGCATCGGTTACGTCTAGGGGGGAAACCCTGATGTGACAGGATTAATCAATATAATAAGAAAGATCTCACTTACCTTAATTGGGATCACTCTCGACGAATTCCAATAGAATCCCTTGGCATTCTCAACAAAATCTTGATCATTCTCCATTCTTCTTCTTCTCTTCTCTTTTCTCCCAATCCCTAAGAGTGGAGAAATTTTTTAATCTGAACTAAAACTTGTTTTTACCCCCAATAAAACCCTTAAAACAAAATAGGAAATAAATGGGTAAAAAGAATAGTTTGTTCTTCCTCAAATTAGGATTGGATTCAACATCCCAACTTCAAAAAGGCATATCTCCCTCATGCGATATTGAAATTGTGCAAACTCGGCGCCGTTGAAAATTCTTTACCAAATCTTTCAAACAATATCAAGAACTACCTTAACTCATATTGAGCTACAAAGTATGACCGTGTAAAAATGACCAAAACTCACTTTTTTAAAACATAGGAATTTTTTCATATTTTCCCTTTTCTTCCAAAAGTGATAAATTTAGTTTCTTAGCTTATTCTTGGCAAATATATGTTATGAGATGTTACAATATCTCCCTCTTGGGAAAATTAGTCCTCGAATGACATTTCTTTACAATATCTCCCTCTTGGGAAAATTAGTCCTCGAATGACATTTCTTTCACTAAGCTAAGAATGGTAACCTCAAGTTTAACACGCAAAACTCAAAGCAAGTAATAACATGCTTACTCAAAGTTTATAAGGTGCTAAGAAGAGAAATCTAGTACCTTGATCTGTATTCTCTCCGAATTTAAAGAGATGAGGATATCTCTGCTTTATATCCTCTTGAGTTTCCGAAGTTACTTTCTCAACAAATTGGTTCCTCCAAAGGACATTGACTGATGAAACTTCCTTTGTTCTTTACTTGCAAACTTGACGATCTAAAATCTTTACCGGAATCTCTTCATAGGATAAGCTATCCTTAATCCCAACATTTTCAGTTGGTATAATCAGTGAAGGATCACCTATGCACTTTATTAATATAGAGATGTGTAACACTAGATGAACCACTCCTAACTATTGTGGTAGCTCCAACTCATAAGCTACATGCAAAATCTCTTGGACATTCTATAAGGTACAATATACAGGGGACTAAGTTTCCTTTTCTTACCAAACCTCAACACACCCTTCATGGGTGAAACTTTCAGGCATACTCAATCATCTACCTCAAACTCCAACGACCTTCTCTTAACATATGTGTAGATTTTAGGCGACATTGTGCCGTTCTCAATCTCTCTTTGATCACCTTCACCTTCTTCATGGCTTGGTGAACTAGAGCTGGTCTTATCAACCCTGATTTACCTACTTCAAAACCACCCAATAGGAGATATGCATCTTCTTCCATAAAGAAATTCATATGGAGCCATCTGCATGCTTGATTGGTAACTGTTGTTTAACAGTTTTTTAAGCGAACTCCACGAGAGGTAGGTGATTATCCCAATTCCCTTTGAAACTGATCATGTAAGACATCAACATATCTTCTAAAGTCTTGATAGTAAGTTATGCTTGTCCATCCATCAGGATGTAAAGCACTACTTAAGTTCACCTTTGAACCCAAACCTTTAATAAAAGACTTATAGAACTATATATTGAATTGTTAACCTCTATCCGAAATGATTGAAATTGGGCTTCCATGAAGTCTCACTACCTTTTAAATTTATAACTTTGCATAATCTTCTAGTGAATGAGTGGTTCGGCAAGAAGTAGTCTAATTTTGTCATTCTATCGACAGTCATCCAAATCACATCATGTTATCTGCAACACCTTGGAAACCTTATCATGAAGTCCATGTTAATCATCTCCCACTTCCATTCCAGAAGTTCTATATTCTGAGGAAAATCTCCAGGCCTTTGGTGTTCTACTTTCACTTGCTGGCAACATGGGAACAAACTCAGTAATGCCCTTCTTCATTCCTTCCCACCAATAAACCTCTCTCAAATCGCGCTACATCTTTGTGGAACACGAATGAATTGAATATCTGGAGCTATGATCTTTCTCCACGATCTTCTGTTGGAGTCCATCCACCTTAGGTACAAGCAACCTGCCTTGATACTTCAGCATACCATCTCCTTTTGTTCAAAAGCCAAAACGATTTGCTTAAGAACATTTTCCTCCAAGTCAAGCAAAATGGGGTCTTGGTCTTGCTTCTCTTTCACTTTTGACACTAACGATAACTCAAACGAATTGGTCACAACTATCCCTCCTCCGGTGGAATCCATAAGTCTGACTCTCAAGAATGCAAGTCTTTGCACATCTTTGTCTACCTGCCCATTTTATTCTTCAACATGGGAGTACTCCTCATGGATAACCTGCTTAAAGCATCAGCAACAATATGAGCCTTACCTTGGTGGTAAATAATTGTCAAGTCATAGTCTTTAAGTAGTTATAACTACCTCCTCTGTTTGAGATTCAGCTCTTTCTGGATGAACACATATTTTAAGCTCTTATGGTCAGTGAATATATCAACATGAAGACCATACAAGTAGTGACACCATATCTTTAAGGCCAAAACTATAGCAGCCAACTCTAAGTCATGGGTTGGATAATTCTTCTCATGAACATTCAATTATATGGAGATATATGCTATAACTTTTCCATTCTGAATTAACATGCAGCCCAAACCAACTCTTGTTGCATCACAGTACATCACAAAACCTTGAGTACCCTCTGGTATGGTCAAAACCATACCTATTTTTAAACTCCTAAAAGCTTCTCTCACAAGCTTCAAACTATTGAAACTTAACCGTTTTCTGAGTTAGCTTGGTCAAAGGAGAGAAGATAGATGAAAACCTCTATAAAAATCAGCTACTGTAGCCACCAAAACCCAAAAGACTCCTTATATATGTTAGAGATGAAGGTCTAGAACAATCTGAACTGCTTCTATCTTTTGGCTATCAACTCTAATCCCATCATGAGAAACATTGTGGCCCAAAAATGATACAGACTTAAGCCAAAACTCACACTTGGATAACATAGCATATAACTCCTTGTCTTTCACTTTCTAAAGAACTGTTTTGAGGTGACTAGCATGATCTTCTTCATTCTTGGAATATATTAGTATGTCATCAATAAAGACGATAAATAACATATCTAAATAATATTTGAAGACTCAGCTCATAAGATCCATCAATGCTAAAGGCAAATTGCTCAAATCAAATGACATGACCAAAAACATATAATGCCCATATCTGGTTCTAAAAGGTGTCTTTGGAATATCATATTCCCTGACTTTCAACTAATTGTGGCCTAATTTGAGTTAAATTTTTGAGAAACAGGAAGCACCCTGAAGCTGGTCAAAAAGATAATATATCTTGGAAAGGGATACTTATCTTTAATGGTAATCTTATTCAATTGTCGGTAGTCTATACACATCCTAAGGGAACCATCTTTCTTTTTCACAAACAAGATCGGAGCATCCCAAGGTGAGACACATGGTCAAATAAAACCTTTATTTAACAACTATTTTAATTTTTCATTCAACTCTTTTAACTCTACTGGCGCCATATTATACGGAGGAATATATATAGGATGAGTATCTTGAAGAAGGTTTATATCGAAGTCTCTCTCTCTTAGGAGGGACTCCGGGAAGATTATCTCGAAAGAGTGGTGGAAACTCTTTCACTACTGGAATTGACTAAATAAGAGGTATCTTAACACTAGATTCATTAAATCGGACTAAGTGATAGACACACCGTTTAGAAACTAACTTCCTCACCTTAAGATACGAATGAATCGACCAGTACGCACTGTTGAACTACTTTTCCACTCTAAGACAGTCTCATATGGTAACTGAAACTTCAAGCGTGAAGCCAGTCCATGCCAAGAATGATATCAAAGTCTACCATGTCTAACTCAACAAAATAAGTCGTGGGGTTTTTATTATTGATGGAAATAGGACAATAACGATAAACCCTTTTCGCTAGAATAGATTCTCTAACAGGGGTAGAAACACTTAATGGTTCACTAAGTTGCTCTGGAATAATATCCAAGTTCATGGAAACATAGGGAGTTACAAAATATAAACTCGCTCCTGGGTCTAGCATTGCATAAAAAGTAAAGAAAAAGAGTTGAATCATACTAGTGACAATGTCTGGCGAATTTTTATGATCTTGGAGATTGTTTCGAGCATACAAGTTGTTTGTTCCTCCTTCGGCACCATGATATACCGTGGTTTCACGGTATTATTAATACTTTTTCCTTAAGTTTAGTGTGTCCAAAAGCCTTTTTGTGCTAATTTTTATATAAGTTTCTCTTTATTTTGCAGGAAACCTGTCCAAAGATGAATGCGGAGATTTTGAGCGAAGAAATGCAGAAGAGAAAACCTACGGAGCATATGACGGTCCGTCGTACTTATGACGGTCCGTAGGTGGCAGCGTAGTGCAGCTGCTGAAGGAAGATGGGGAAGTCTGACCAAGTGTGGGGCTACGGAGTTCATGACGGTCCGTCGTGTCTATGACGGTCCGTCCTGCAGGTTCGTCATGAAGTTCAGAGAAGTAGTCCCAGTACCCATATTCCAAGAGTTCAAGTGTTTTGAAACGAAGACCCTCGATGGACCGTTGTGTCTATGACGGTCCGTCATACCTTCCGTCGAAGGTAATGAAGAGCGCAGCAGAAGAAATTGCATAATTATGGGACGACGGAGTCCATGACTGTCCGTCGTGACCACGACGATCCGTCGCGAGTTCCGTCGACCCAGCCGCATTTTGCCAGATTTCCAGCAAATAGAGTCCTTGTATAATTAGGTTTTTATTTTTTATAAATAGTTTGAAAAACCTCGTTTTTGAGGTTAGACTCCGTGTTGTTAGAGATCATATTAGTAGACACTGTATTTTTAGACTTTTGAGAAGCATTAGACTTTTTGTGAGATTGTTGATTACTATGAGATTCTTGCAAGTGATTATTGGTGATTAATCAAGCAAACTTTCGGATTTTACTCTTTCTCATTTAAGTAAGTACATGAATTATTATTTAATATATTTGAATATTGTGATTATGACTATGAGTAACTAAACTCCATAACTAGGGTTGTGGGAACCATAGGCAAATAATGAGATAAAACCTAACTAAAATAACAATTCTAGAATAGTGTCTTGCATGTATTAATAATTCTTTCGCTTAGAAGTCTTTTTAACGGATGGCCAACGTTAGAACTCGCCTTAATGCTACTTGCCGGACCAAGGAGGTAGATAATAGGAAAAGAATTATTAACATAGATTTAGTGTATACTATCTAATAGGCTAGTATTGATTGGTACGAGGTAATAACTTAGTCAAATATCGAATACGATGCTTAATATGAGGTAAAGATAAGGGTTAGGACAGCAACACACGTAGCCGGACCAAGGTGCGGAGTGAGATTTTCTAGATGCCGGACCAAGGATTTAGAAATACATAACTTATCACTTTGCATGCAAGATACTAGGAACGAATTGTTATAGTTAGAATTATCAAGTTATGAACCTGTGGGGAACACGAAAACCCTAGTTACTTTGATTAATTGATTAAAATCCAACATTCAAAGCTGTTAAGTGTCTCTTTCAATTGCGTTAGTTATTTTCATTCTTTTAGAAATAGAAACCCCCCTTTTATTGTTTTACTTTACAAGGAAGTCATTGACTGAACAATAGTAATAATAGATTAAAGTTAAGTCTAGACTATTTTCCTCGTGGGAACGATCCCAACCTCACTAGTTTGGTTATTTACCTGACACGACCGCTTTACTTCTTATTTGAGAAGTAAGTTTGAGCGTATCATTGTTATTTTCAAACTAGGGCACACACGACGGACCCAACGACGGATCGTCACAACTGAGACGGACCGTCGTCGGGGAGTCGTTGCGTCATTAATGAGTCGTTCCCGACCCGACCCGGCTGGAGTCTTTTTAAAAATCAGACCGTTTAAACCCCCCAACCCCTAATTTCACCCCCATTCATTCACTACTCCCCCTATTTCCCTCTCTTTGCAACTTCCACAACCTCTCCCTCTATCAACCGATCATTGTCCCCCCAAAATTCTCCAAAGCCCTAAAAGTTATAATCTACAAGTTGGAGTTGTTGTTGTGGGTGTCTTCCTTGTCACCGAGTACTTGTCCATCTTGTTTTTCTCCAATTCTAAGGTATGTGTCTCTAATTTGTACTCATTTATCTTGCATTTTTGTTTATTAATTAGTATTAGCTTAGTTCTTCGTCATATGTTCGTTTCTTTTATATAAGATTCAGTCTAACCAAGGTTAAAAATGTTCGAAATTACCGTGTTTACAACCCTAGACATAGTTGCTTTTGCATTGCTAGTTTCCTAGATAGTTGGGTTAGACAAAACACTACAAGTTTAATTTGGGTTCATCAGGGATACATGGGGTACCCGCAGTTCTGTGACTGATCTACAGAATGAGACCCCGATGACGGACCGTCGTACCCACGACGGACCGTCGTAGGGTCCGTTCCAAAAGCCCTAGCACCCCACTGTCCATTTTTTTTAAGTGTCCTCCAACGGACATATGCGACGGACCGTCGTCTTTACGACGGTCCTTCCTGCACAACCGTTCTGGTTGTCAGAGACCCTATTCCTTAGGGTCTCTCACTTTTTCTAAGTGTCCTTCAACGGACACATGTGACAGACCGTCATACCCACGACGGTCCGTCCTGCACAACCGTTCTGGTTGTCAGAGACCCTATTCCTTAGGGGCTCTCACTTTTTCTAAGTGTCCTTCAACGGACACATGTGACAGACCGTCATACCCCCGACGGTCCGTCCTGCACAACCGTTCTGGTTGTCAGAGACCCTATTCCTTAGGGGCTCTCACTTTTTCTAAGTGTCCTTCAACGGACACATGTGACAGACCGTCATACCCCCGACGGTCCGTCCTGCACAACCGTTCTGGTTGTCAGAGACCCTATTCCTTAGGGGCTCTCACTTTTTCTAAGTGTCCTTCAACGGACACATGTGACAGACCGTCATACCCCCGACGGTCCGTCCTGCACAACCGTTCTGGTTGTCAGAGACCCTATTCCTTAGGGGCTCTCACTTTTTCTAAGTGTCCTTCAACGGACACATGTGACAGACCGTCATACCCCCGACGGTCCGTCCTGCACAACCGTTCTGGTTGTCAGAGACCCTATTCCTTAGGGGCTCTCACTTTTTCTAAGTGTCCTTCAACGGACACATGTGACAGACCGTCATACCCCCGACGGTCCGTCCTGCACAACCGTTCTGGTTGTCAGAGACCCTATTCCTTAGGGGCTCTCACTTTTTCTAAGTGTCCTTCAACGGACACATGTGACAGACCGTCATACCCCCGACGGTCCGTCCTGCACAACCGTTCTGGTTGTCAGAGACCCTATTCCTTAGGGGCTCTCACTTTTTCTAAGTGTCCTTCAACGGACACATGTGACAGACCGTCATACCCCCGACGGTCCGTCCTGCACAACCGTTCTGGTTGTCAGAGACCCTATTCCTTAGGGGCTCTCACTTTTTCTAAGTGTCCTTCAACGGACACATGTGACAGACCGTCATACCCCCGACGGTCCGTCCTGCACAACCGTTCTGGTTGTCAGAGACCCTATTCCTTAGGGGCTCTCACTTTTTCTAAGTGTCCTTCAACGGACACATGTGACAGACCGTCATACCCCCGACGGTCCGTCCTGCACAACCGTTCTGGTTGTCAGAGACCCTATTCCTTAGGGGCTCTCACTTTTTCTAAGTGTCCTTCAACGGACACATGTGACAGACCGTCATACCCCCGACGGTCCGTCCTGCACAACCGTTCTGGTTGTCAGAGACCCTATTCCTTAGGGGCTCTCACTTTTTCTAAGTGTCCTTCAACGGACACATGTGACAGACCGTCATACCCCCGACGGTCCGTCCTGCACAACCGTTCTGGTTGTCAGAGACCCTATTCCTTAGGGGCTCTCACTTTTTCTAAGTGTCCTTCAACGGACACATGTGACAGACCGTCATACCCCCGACGGTCCGTCCTGCACAACCGTTCTGGTTGTCAGAGACCCTATTCCTTAGGGGCTCTCACTTTTTCTAAGTGTCCTTCAACGGACACATGTGACAGACCGTCATACCCCCGACGGTCCGTCCTGCACAACCGTTCTGGTTGTCAGAGACCCTATTCCTTAGGGGCTCTCACTTTTTCTAAGTGTCCTTCAACGGACACATGTGACAGACCGTCATACCCCCGACGGTCCGTCCTGCACAACCGTTCTGGTTGTCAGAGACCCTATTCCTTAGGGGCTCTCACTTTTTCTAAGTGTCCTTCAACGGACACATGTGACAGACCGTCATACCCCCGACGGTCCGTCCTGCACAACCGTTCTGGTTGTCAGAGACCCTATTCCTTAGGGGCTCTCACTTTTTCTAAGTGTCCTTCAACGGACACATGTGACAGACCGTCATACCCCCGACGGTCCGTCCTGCACAACCGTTCTGGTTGTCAGAGACCCTATTCCTTAGGGGCTCTCACTTTTTCTAAGTGTCCTTCAACGGACACATGTGACAGACCGTCATACCCACGACGGTCCGTCCTGCACAACCGTTCTGGTTGTTAGAGACCCTCTTCCTGAGGGTCTCTCACTTTTTCTAAGTGTCCTTCAACGGACACATGTAACGGACCGTCGTTTTTACGATGGTCCATCCTGCACAACCGTTCTGGTTGTCAGAGACCCCGTTTCTATGGGTCTCTCTCCATTTCACTAAGTGTCCTCAAACAGATGAGTACGACGGACCGTCATACCCACGACGGTCCGTCCTGCATGACCATTATGAAGGTCAGAGACCGCTCTCCTAAGGTTCTCCATATTTTTTTTCAAGTGTCCTCTGACGGACACCTACGACGGACCGTCGTACCTATGACGGTCCGTCCTGCACAAACCGTCATACTTGTCAGAGACTCCCCTTCAAGGTTCTCCATATATACATAGTCTAAGTAAGACACGACGGACCCCATGACGGTCCGTCATAGTCACGACGTTCCGTCACCAGGCCCGTCGTGTGTCACTATTACTATAGAAATGACATACTATTTTCAATTTTTTTTTGTCTGGTTTTGCTTGTCTTGTTTGCCACTACTCGTACTAATATTGATCCTTTACAGGTACTATCTACAATGGCACCCATGCAAGATCGAATCTACGCACGCGGGCGATCGAAGTCAGTCGCCCCGTCTGCCCGCATGGTCATTGGCTCTGATGATGAGCGGACCCCTAGTATGTTCCCCCAGGCACTTCCACCCCTGCCCATGCTGCACGTGCACCCAAAGCCACACCCTAAAAGGTGGCGTCCGGCGTAGTCACTACCTCCCAGTCTGATGAGGAGAGCACACTGACCGGCACACCCTCTGGGTTAGCCACAAATGAAGAAGGAGCGTCTGGCTCCTTAGGAGTTTCCTGGTCGGAGGAAGCCTCCGGCTCTGCTAAAGTTCCCGCAACCGCCACCGCTGCAGCGTCGGCCTCGTCTGATCAGGCTGACAGTTCGGAATCCACATCAGGTTCACCAGCTCATGCCCCCACCCCAGCTACAGACCAACCCAACCGGTGGTGTGTCGGCGGGAAATTTCAAGTCTACTCCCACGCCAAGTTCCTGACTGACAAAGGAGTTATGACTCGAACACTCACCTTGGAGCGGCGGGTCCTTACAGGGAGTCTCCCGACGATGCCTGAGATCCACAATATCTTCACTAGGCATCGCCTGGAGTGGACAGCACGTCCGTTGGGACGTTACAGTGAAGAAATGGTCCGAGAGTTCTATGCATCCTATGTAGCGACTCTCCGATCAAAGATAGATAGGCGGGCTGCCCCCGCCAAACAGGCCCCACTGGTGAAGGTCCGAGTACGAGGCGTGCAGGTTGACATTTCCCTGCCTGCCATCCACCGGTTTCTATACGGCGAGGGTGTTGATGCTACTCGGACACCTCTCACTGCCGAGTTTGACTACAGATGGCAGCTTGTTAAAGATGGCCAGTTCCTGCGTGAGCCATCGCTCAGAGAGACCACCAAGAGGTGGATGGCCCTGCACCTGTCAGTTGATGGAGAGGGTACCGACTGGGTGACCGAGCAAAAGGGGGCCATCAAAAAGGCCGACCTAACTTTCACGGCGAAGTTCTTGTGGTTGATTGTCCGCCACTGCCTTTCCCCCACAGCTGCTGATAATATCGTTACATGGGATCGAGTAGTGTTGATGGCGGCAATGATAGCTGGGTTTGAGGTGGATTTCGCGTGTCTTCTACAGGCAGTCATGCACGAGAGGGCTTTGAAGGTCACAACTACTTACCCTTTCCCGTGCATGATCTTTTCTCTCTGCAGGTCCGCAGGTGTGCCTATATGGCACGTAGATCAGCTCAAGACCCCTATGGGCACAGTTGACGTCGGCCTCATCAGAGATGAGGACAATGAGTTGGCTCCACGCAGAGGGCCCCATCAAGAGCTGCCCCCACTTTCTGATACGGTAGCCCAGGCCCGTACGGCACGCAGGCGGCGTCCACTGACACTACCCCGGTCGAGTCTATCCCAGGTAGTAGCACTGCCCCGAGCTCCTCTCGCACAGCCCCTCTATCCGCGCTGGTCCCACTTGCTAGGGTCAAAAATTAGAGGCGCAAATGGCTACACTTCTGCATTATATCCAGCCGTGGATGCAGAAGTCTATTACTGTGTCAGAAGAGCGCCTAGAGCGGAAAATGGTCCAGTATACAGAGCGGAAGATCGCTGAGGTTCACCAGCGCTTGGACACCTTTGAGTTGTGGGTGCTAGCCCGGCCAGCCCCTCCAGTGGATGTGTCAACTCTTCAGGCTGCGGTCGACAGCCTTCACGCAGATATTGACACGATCTTAGAGGATACGGTGCCGGAGTCTGAGGCCCTTTCTGTCGAGCCTGCTGAAGACACAGTGTTGGCGGCCCTATTCGCCACTTCAGAGATTTCACCACCTCCCCCTCGAGAGAATGCCAAGAGGCGTAGGGGTCGAGCAGAGGACGAGGCGCGAGCACGGAAAAAGGAGCGCCGAGAGATGGAGGCTGCGAGGAGAGCCTCACTTGCTGAGGAGGAGGCGCACCAGATGAGAGCATCAGAGTTAGCGCCTGGGGTGTCTAGCTCCCGAACTTTGGAGATTGCAGGAGGCACTTCTGATAGTGCGGTTGTTGCTGAGGACACCACTGAGGGTGTCCAGA
>NC_028643.1:17198439-17263134 GCF_001406875.1 Solanum pennellii
ATTTTTATGCATTGGGGACAATTGCATGTTTTTTTGTTGGGGGTGGGGTAAATGGACAGTGAGTGTTAGGGTGAAGTATGAGTAGCCCAATTTACTATCCTCTTTTGGGGTTTTCTTGCCTGTGTTCTTTTTCCCCAAAAGACTGAATACTTTTTATGTTTAACCGGCATGTCTATATCTTTCGTACATAGTATAATTCTGGAGCATGATGGCTAAAATGATATCCTGATAAATTGAAAAATGATGCATGACTAGGAATAGTAACTGATAAATGTGTGGCTCTAAGCATGACATAGAGGTACACCATTGCCTTACCCTAAGTCTAAAATTCGAACTAGGTGTCTGATAATCTGGTAGAGTGATGAGATGTCAAGTGAGTTTGAGGAAGATTTGAATAGTCCACTATCTGTACTGAGCTAGAACTTGCCTTGTTAGTCCTGCTAAAAGTAAGTTGTAATAGACAATTAGGAAAGGATCATAGGCCCTTATTCAATATAGCCCATTTTTAGCCTAAATAAAAGAGAACCAAATGAAATTTATCCTTCTTTGATCCAAATGATCTGAGCTTAAATTAGACCTTTCTTTTTCACCCCAACTGATCTTTTCTGGGAATAATGTGTTGGCCCTGGTCCCTCCTTGGACAGGTGCACCTCAGCTTATGCCAAAAGCATAAGTTGAGGGTGGCTAATGCAGTAAACAACCTTCGTTATGGCCCTGACCCAACTTTGGGTACTGTGTACCTTGACTCATGGCAAAGCCATGAGTTGAGGGTGGCTATTATGAGGAATGCTCTGAATGTGGGGTTGAAAGAACAAAGAGAGAGAAAGAACAAAAGTAAAGTGATTCAAGAATTAGTTGAAAGAAAAGTGAAGAAAAAGAAATATATACAAAAAATACAAGCAAGAAAAGAAGAGAGTCACTTACACAAATGAAGAAAGAAGAGAAAATAGCAAGGTGAGAGAATATGAGAAACTGGGCGAGATAAAATGATAGAAAGTGGAAGGTTTAGCCGATATGTCAAGGAGGGCAAAAAGTCACTAAAGTATACCTAAATATACCCTACCTGACCCTGAGCCTATGTTACAAGCTAAGAAAGTCCTATCGTGATCCTAAGGGTTGTATAGCGAACTTAAGGCAGTGAAAATAAGGGCAAGCTTATGGCAATAGGTACGAATGAGTGTGACTTTGTTCTGAGAGCGAGAGTTGAAAAGTTATCCTTATACTCAAACTGAAATCATTGTGTGAAAAATGAGGATTTTGTTTTAAAGTGAGGACACTAGCTGCAATACAAGAATTGTTAGCACCTCGGTGAGAAATTGAAGAGGATAGGTGTTAGCGCATGGTGAGTCTGTGTCATGTTCTGATCCCACATAATTCAAGCCTAATAGTGATAGCATGCATAGATTTGATGAGATTAATCGGGATTGATAGACAAATTATTGCAAAGGATGAAACATGGATACTATTGTACGTCGCTTGAGGACAAACAACAAATTTAAGTGGAGGGTGTTGATATACCGTGGTTTCACGGTATTATTAATACTTTTTCCTTAAGTTTAGTGTGTCCAAAAGCCTTTTTGTGCTAATTTTTATATAAGTTTCTCTTTATTTTGCAGGAAATCTGTCCAAAGATGAATGCGGAGATTTTAAGCGAAGAAATGCAAAAGAGACCACCTACGGAGCTTATGACGGTCCGTCGTGCTTGTGACGGTCCGTAGGTGGCAGCGTAGTGCAGCTGCTGAAGGAAGATGGGGAAGTCTGACCAAGTGTGGGGCTACGGAGTTCACGACGGTCCGTCGTGTCTATGACGGTCTGTCCTGCAGGTTCGTCATGAAGTTCAGAGAAGTAGTCCCAGTACCCATATTCCAAGAATTCAAGTGTTTTGAAACGAAGACCCTCGACGGACCGTTGTGCCCATGACGGTCCGTCATACCATCCGTCGAGGGCAATGAAGAGAGCAGCAGAAGAAATTTCATAAGTATGGGACGACGGAGTCCATGACGGTCCGTCGTGACCACGACGATCCGTCGCGAGTTCCGTCGACGCAGCCGCGTTTTGGCAGATTTCCAGCAAATAGAGTCCTTGTTTAATTAGGTTTTTATTTTTTATAAATAGTTCGAAAAACCTCGTTTTTGAGGTTAGACTCCGTATTGTTAGACATCATATTAGTAGACATTGTATTGTTAGACTTTTGAGAAGCATTAGACTTTTTGTGAGATTGTTGATTACTTTGAGATTCTTGGAAGTGATTATTGGTGATTAATCAAGCAAACTTTCGGATTTTACTCTTTCTCATTGAAGTAAGTACATGAATTCTTATTTCATATATTTGAATATTGTGATTATGACTATGAGTAACTAAACTCCATAACTAGGGTTGTGGGAAGCATAGGCAAATAATGAGATAAAACCTAACTAAAATAACGTTTCTAGAATAGTGTCTTGCATGTATTAATAATTCTTTCGCTTAGAAGTCTTTTTAACGGATGGCCAACGTTAGAACTCGCCTTAATGCTACTTGTCAGACCAAGGAGGTAGATAATAGGAAAAGAATTATCAACATAGATTCAATGTATACTATCTAATAGGCTAGTATTGATTGGGACGAGGGAATAACTTAGTCAAATATCGAATACGATGCTTAATATGAGGTAAAGATAAGGGTTAGGATAGCAACACACGTAGCCGGACCAAGGTGATGAGTGAGATTTTCTAGATGCCGGACCAAGGGTTTAGAAATACATAACTTATCACTGTGCATGCAAGATACTAGGAAAGAATTGTTATAGTTAGAATTATCAAGTTTTGAACCTGTGGGGAACACGTAAACCCTAGTTACTTTGATTAATTGATTAAAATCCAACATTCAAAGCTGTTAAGTGTCTCTTTCAATTGCGTTAGTTATTTTCATTCATTTAGAAATAGAAACCCCCCTTTTATTGTTTTTACTTTCCAAGGAAGTCATTGCCTTAACAACAGTAATAATAGATTGATGTTAAGTCTAGACTATTTTCCTCGTGGGAACGATCCCAACCTCACTAGTTGGGTTATTTACATGACACGACCGCTTTACTTCTTATTTGAGAAGTAAGTTTGAGCGTATCACACCAGAAGTAGCTCTCTTAGGTGCAGCCCTGTTTGGTGGAGAAAGTGATGAAGACTGAGCCTTATTTCCCCCATTACTACCACCTTGCTTGTTCATTGGAACTCCCTCATGAAATGCCCGATCTGACCACACATGAAGACACCCATGGAGCCCTTAAAATAAACACCGAGTGATTTCTACCACACTTGGTGCACACAAGAGGCTTACTACCTCCTTTTACCGTACTACCCTGTGAATATGTAGGTTAGATAAGGAGTTTTTAACATTATTATCAAATGTCTCTTGGTATAGGTGCACTAGTAGATGATTGTGATGCCCTTTTGTTTTTGAAACTATGGACAATTTGAACCACGTTTCTTCTCGCGAGACTAATTCGGCTTTCTTGTTATGTACTTCTGTTGGCCCCTCAACTTTTCCTCCTCTACATTCAATATATAGATCATCAACCTCGAAATGTCCATGTCTCCAATAAGTGTTGCAGCCTGACCCTCTTTGCTTGAAGATAACCCCAAATCGAGAACGAACAAACTCATCCTACTCATCATGTCCAGAACCATATCTAGAGCATAACGAGATAGTTGAGTGTATTTTAACCCTTAATCATGCACAGTTAGCGAATCCTGTTTAAGGGTGAGGAACTCACGTACCTTTGCCTCTATGAGTTCTCGGGGAAAGAACGCCCCAAGAAGGCCTCTTCAAAACATGACCAGCTCGCATGAGGTGCGTCTTGATGTCTTCCCTCTCTCCACTTATCAAACCAAGTTCTAGCAATTCCCTTGAGTTGATAAGCAACTAGATCAACTCTTGCAGCGTCAACAACTTTCATCACCTCAAACATCCTTTTTAGTTCCTCAGTTAGACTGTACTTAGTGTGGCTTTTAAGACATCCTAGGACTCTTCAACCTACTGCTCTGATACTATGTTTTGTCACGCCCCGAGCTACCCCAGAGACGCGGACATGGAACCTAGGACCACAAGTGATTCCAAGCTAACCCTGCTGGCATGATCATGAGCATACTAAAGATAATAAACTGTTTCGGAAGCTAAATCATACTTAAAATAAAAAGATGGGGAATACCCATATTCTATAAATGAGATATTTGAAAACAATGAGTTTAAAACAAAAGAAATATTAACTCAATTCTAAGCTGAATCTAACTGTATTAAAATAGCCTCTAAACTAGAATAGAATTATTGGGACAAGCCCCAGCTAAATCTAGCAAAAACTGAAACTAAATGACTAAAGACTTAAATGAAACTCATGACTGTTGTCCTCGGAGAATGAGGACTCACCACTGAATCTGAACGTGATGTGCTGATTTCTGAGCTAATTGGATGCAATGACAAATTTATAACATGCTGAAACTGAATACTGAATATACTGATAAATGGTCGATGTAGAGAGCCTGACTGAACTGTGGGAGCTACTAATAACCCATAATAAAACCACATGAGCTAAATGTGGTGTCCGATGTATACGCCCCATCAAGAGGACCCAATATACGCTGCCAAAGGTATAAAGGCATGCTGGCGTGATCACTAAACTGATTGCCCACAGAGGGGACTTACAACCTACTTGGCTAGTAGTACTAGGACTATTGGGTACGCTAAAACCTAGTCTAACTCGGTATTATGCTACTCCCAATGAATTCTTTAAATTAATTGATTATATCTGAATTTCTGTAAATATTGATAGCTCGAAACTGAACATGCAAACTGAGAATGCAACAATTAATCTGGTAATTATGCATTTATAACTTAGGCATGTATATCTAAAGTGTCAGAAATATATGACCTAGCATGTGTAATTCAAGAACTAAAGAAATACAAAGCTAGGGTTCTGAAATTCATTCGATAATCCGAGTAATAACATGATACTGTAATTTGGAACATATATTTAATAAATTCATGAAGTTATATCAAAGTTCTTGAAACCCTAGGTTTAATCATGATAAGAGAATCAAGAACTAACTGAAACTAAGGACCCGATGGATGAAAGGAACGCGCTAGTGAAATCCGACATACCTGGTGATGAAATCCACGAAAAAATACTTAAGTTTCGGGGCTCGAACTGCTGGAGCCTGCGGCGTTCTTGAACTAGGGTTCTTGAGTTTTTTCTCATCTCTTGCTTCTAATTTTCTAAGTTTTGATTTAATGATTTGACTTGGATATGTTTTAATTATGTTTCTAGGCTTAAACTGATTAAAATCTGATGATTTAGGGTCAAAACGACGTAACTTAGGGTTTAAACGGTGTCGGAAAGGTTAAAAAGACCCCTAGGAATGTTGTTTTCGGGCCTCACGACGGCCAGGATTGACGGTCCGTCGTGCGCTCGACGCCCCGACGTTGGGTCCGTCGTGAGGGCCTATTCGACAAGCCTTTACTAAAGTGGGCATAACTTTTTACTCGGATGTCTGATTTTAGCAAGGTTGATGCATATGGAAAGATAATTCAAATATCTATATGTGGGTAGGTCATGAGAGAGCTAATTAATTTTGTGCTAAAAGATATGATCATTTTAAGTTTACCCAACTGCATTTCCCTTTAACTGGCTGCAAATTTTCCACCTACGAACCATAGGTCCACCTACGAACCATGCTGGTCATCCATTGCTCTTGACAGAGTTTGGTTGAAGGGAGTCTTGATCGACGGTCACGGACTACGGACTACGGACCGTCGTTCTAATCCCATCGACGGTTGTGCAGGACGAACCTCTGTTCCGGCTACGGTCTGTCGATACCACCATTGATAGCACCTGCAAATTTTTCTGAAAAATTAATTTTGGTCTGTTGAGTGTTACAGACACAAACTCACTTTTCTTAACTCAAGATTTTTCATGATTTTTCCTTTCCTTCGAAAAGTGATAAATTTAGTTTCTTAGATTTTCTTGGCTATTAAGAGTTATAAGATGTTACACCATCGTTACAAATTTTTCATGATTTAGCTTCTGCACATTATTTATTATTATAGTTTATCTCAAGTATGGTAATGATTAGCTTGGGGTTTGTTGTGTGTGTAATCAACGACAAAACTTCCAATGCAAGTGTCTACAATCGTACAATAATATAGTAACCCAACCAAGGGTTTGAGTCTTTTCCACAGGGATTGGTTGTGAAAATTCATAGAAATATGAAATGAAGTTCTAAGTAGTCACAGCTAAAGACACTATCGAAAAAAAATATTATTAAATTAGAGGGTTGATGCAAGTGTTAGATATCAATGGGGCCGGGGGGGGGGGTTTCAATCGAATTATTAGCTAAAAATAGTAAAAATAATAAAAGAAACTAATGGGCAATAAGATTCTTGGGATGTTTAGGAATACGGGATAGGCTAAACTATTGGGTGCATGCTTTTAACGATAAATTTGTTGAATATTTGTGACTAGGCTAGACTATAATGAGGGTGAGTATCTCCCGAACAGCTTACCCAGTATGGATTCCTTTCGAATACCCACTTGTTGCATGATGGCCAACCTCCGCTTTAGCACACTCATAATCTTGAGCTGACTATGTGGGAGAAGGACTAGGGTTCAATCTCTCGAGCTGAACTTCATATTGAACCAATCACATCGTCCATCAATTTAGTATTGTTAGTTTTACAACCTCTCAATCAATCTAGGCAAAAAGAACATATGAAATTGTATTATGAACTACAAATTTCATTAAATTCCAATACAACTACTAAACAAAATCATAATTAAAAAACAAATAACCCATCAACATGAAAGATCCAATAGATAATCTAACTCATATTTACCAAAACATACCCCAATAACTGTTGTTTTAGATAGAAATATACAAGAGAGAGATATTTTGTATAAAAATGAGCTTCCATTCAAATGGGTATGAAGATTTATGTCTTTATAAACCTAAAAATGAAGAGTCAAAGAGGCCTAAGCCCAAATTTTGCAGATGAAACCCTTTGACTCTTCACGCTCTTCAAAAACCTCTTCAAAATTAGAACTCAAGAATAAAAGCTAAAATTATTGTTGAATACTAAATAATTTGATCCTTAAGCTAAAAGTAATAACTAGTATTATAGTTTTCAAAGAGTTGTGCTAACAAGGACCACTTGGTGCAGTTAGTCTGAATCGTCGATCAACTCGGTTACCCGCCATTATGTATGTTTATCGTTGTCAGGTACTAGCCTATAATGTATTTTGGTTTTCGATCATTGAGCGACATAGTACTGCATAGAGGAACTACTCGACAACACGCCAAGACACCTTTGCTCTGCCGATATGATTCTTTCCTTCTAGGCTCAACTCCAAAAACGGGGTGTTACACAATGCTTAATAAAAGACCTGCTACTATTAGCCTTCACAATATCAAAAAAGTAATAGTTTAATTTATAGAGTACAAAAAATGCTTAATAAAAGACCTACTATTAGCCTTCACAATATCAAAAAAGTAATTGTTTAATTTATATTATTGTACAAAAAATTTAAGGCACTTGAATACAATATTTTATATTTTTTGGATGACTTGTCAACATTTCTAAATTCATAAAATATATTCATGTATTATGACACGTGAAAAAAGTATCATAACGATACAAAAAATAATAATTATCAATATCTATAACTAGAAATTAATTTTATTGTCTTATAAATAACATTTAAAATTATAAGCAATCAATATGTATAAGTAGAAGTGAGCTAGTAAAGCATGCTTTATGAATCATAATAAAGTAATGTTAATTTTATAAGTAGAAGCAGATAAACGTGATACTCTATAAGAATTTTATTTTTAAAAAAAATAAGATATGTTGCACTTCAAGCTATCTGAGAGTTTTATTTTCTTATTCAACATTCTCATACTACTTTTTCTTTCAAACACTTATACATCAATTTCAAAACACAATAACTCCATACCCTTTTCATTTTGATTTAGATATATTATTTTGAATTGACATGAAAATTGAGTAAATAAACTTACTTTAAAATCTTGTTGTCATAAATTAATGATATGTGAAATGTAACAAAATGCTCTTTATAATTGTGATTTGATACTTGACATATGAAAAGTATAAACTAAGAGCGGCCAAAAATAAAGGAAATACATTATATTTTTAAACTGACCTAAAAAGGTAAGAGAAAGAGACTAAAATGAACGAAGTACTATATAAAAGTCCATCCGGTTCAATGATAAATATAACCAAAGGTAAAAATTGAAATCATAAATATAACAAACATAATCATAGATATGAAAATCAGAACTCTGTATGGACAGAAATAAGTCATTAAATTTTAATAAAGGTAAAAATATCTATTCATTGGATATACATGGCGCTTCATTGAAATTCGACGAACCATTTTTATCAAATCTTAAAAGAGAAAGGGCACTTCCAATGGTCTGATGCGGAAATTCCATATTGTACTCCATAAGTATGTTCGCTACTCTTTCAACTTCTTCATCTTCATCTTCCATGAGCTCACTCAATTTTTTAAGGTCAGAAAAGTTGAATTATTCATATGAAAGTTCTTCCCTTAATCCTTGGAGAGCTTCTCAATATTCTCTCTGTCGTTCTATTGAATTCTCCAACATGTTTAGTTCATTGTTGATCACATCAACATTGACATTTTGATGAGCAAAAACAGTGTGGTTAGGAGCATTAAAGTCGGGTTGACGATTTTCTACCATAAACATATCCACAATTAACTCCGCAGAAGGATGTCCACATGAAATACTTTGTTGCTAGATTAAAAAATCACAATAGAAACATAAGCACCACATAAAGTACATAGATCACTTGCCTCTTTAAGTAAGACAATACGTCATTTTGAGAATGTTGCTTGTCTATTTCTTGAATTTTGTATCCTCGCAATTACGATTCTTCTGCGACAAATACATATTCTCAAGACTAAATTCTGAATTGAAAATAAAAGAAAATGTGATGTTGGGTTTATGTTCTAACCAAGCATTTATAGTAAGAAAATCATCATATTATTTGATAAAAATGAACTGCGATAACAAAAAATTTACAGTATTTATGATGATTTTGTTATAAGGTAGGATTTGAACCTAAAACATTATATATATTAAATTTCTTTTTAATTTAATTGTATTGTTGTCAATCTCTAACAATAGTAATTACAAATTACATATTTTCCTAATTAGATTGATGCTATTGAATTATTGAAGAAGTTGTTATTATGTCATTCTTTTGTGACATATATTTTAGTAAATTAATTTTAAAATTTATTAAAATTTATTATGTAATTTTTTTTGTATTTATAGATTTCCTAATTAGATTGATGTATATTTCCTAATATAGTCATGCTTATTAAAAGACCTTCCGCTTTTAACTTTGACAATATGAAAATACTATTATCTAACTCATATTCATGTACAAAATAATTTAAGCGCTTCAATTTAAATTTAATGTTATTTGTATATGTTCCAGAGCATTTGAAGACTTGAAAAGTATATTTGTATCTTATGAAAAATGAAATAATATCGTAACAATAAGAAAAGCCTAAACCATAACGCAACTGAAAATATATAAATCGATTTTATCACGACCCAATAATGGGTGTGATGTGACTTGTCTTATCCCACCAAGATAAGTTAGCCTAAAACCAACCATCAAACAAATTGCGAAAATAAACAAAAATCCAACAACAATTTCTATTACAAAAACAATCAACTTAATTCAATCCCCAAAACAAGGTTGTCACGTCCAGAAGACTCTAATGTAAATACTAGAATTGAACAAAAACATGAGACTAAAATGAAATTGTCTTTAAAATAAAAACAAAGTCATAAAACTGGAGTATGAAGGTTCACTATGGTGACAAACGACAATCTCACAATTCTCCACAAGATGCCTCAGAAACGAAGAGAATGGAAGGTATCACGAAGATTCGCGCACGTAACCTATGAAAATTTATAGAAGCAAGGGGTGAGTACCAAACCACATAGTACCCAAAAAGCAAACCTCTAAACACAAGATAAGAGAACAAAATATAGTTACTCCTTACACCCTATCCCAACCTCCACCCTACAACCTGCATAAAACCAACCCAACCTAACAAATCACAAACACCCAACTCAATTAAAACACTCTAACAAATTTTAATTCTGAATAACAACTCAATATTCGTCAGTCACGGTGTTCACAAAAAACGACTCACAAGATCAGCAAAACACAAGTTCAAATTCATCAATGATCATGATGTGCAATGCCATGAAATGCAATGTAAAGTATAATGATGCATGACTTAGATAATGATACACACATGCGTCTCCCATTCTCGGACTCATGGGGAACATATTTGTACATGCATCTGTCGCGGCGCACAACACGACCCTCGATGATAGTAACCATCGCGGTGCGTGATACGTCTCTCAAAATATAATAACCATCGCGCCACATACGACCCTCGAAATGGTACATCCTCTTATCACATAGTACTTTTCACAACCATGTCTCAAATGAAATGCAAATGACATGTTCATACAAATAATGAAGAAATAGTTATTTTGATAACAAGACACAATTCACAACATCAAAAAATAAGCAATAAGACTCCAAATCATTCTCAAACATCACACAAGGAATTACATGAATTTCATATGCTTAACAAAGGCTTAGAAATCCACTTGCGTCAAATAGTCGAACAATCACCCCATGACTTGAGTTTTCCTTCTTCGTTAAGCTTCCATATCAACACATTCTATTCACATAATCGACATAATAAGATTTCAATACTAACAACACCCATATTATTATGTGTCTAGCATTGACCTCAAAAACTCACATCAAACCTAAAATCAAGTTATCCTGATATTTGTACCAATTAATATGTCAACTATTATAGTACAAACTTTCAAGCATCGGGTTAAGTCATAATTTCTCAAAACAGTACAACTGTAATAGCTTTCATATAATATAATATACCCTTTATTTAATTACTTACATTAATATATCAAAAACTTGAATATTAATTTTATAACTCTTAGAAAATTGTAAAACCAAAATTTAGGGTAATAATCACTAAACATAACTATGAACCACAGTATAAAAATCTAAAACAAAATCATCAAAAATCATCATAATATACATTACAACATGCGGCGATCATTAATGTGGCCACCACGTTCTTTATGTCCAACTGTTACTGCACATATATTAGCTATCAAATTTAGTTCTATAACATTCAAACTCTCAACTCTTCCCTAACCCATTATAATAATAAACTAATAATAATAATATAACCACTAAGAATATAATTCAATACATTGTTTCAAATGTTCTGAATTACCCGACGCAATTTAGCCTCCACTCAGATTGTATTGTAGTGTGACGTTCTCCAGGGAATGTTATCCTTTTCCTTTTTCCGTTAATAGCTATTTCATGTTTCAACATTAGGGCTTTTGGCCCTTATTTCTTTTATTCATATATTTATTTATTTTTTTTAATTATTTTAGCATAAGAATAATCCTTTATTAAATCTGAAAAATCATGTCTCTTATTCTTATAAGTCATAAATAATTTGTGAAAACTACCAAAAATTGTTAATTTAAAATTATGATTAAAACTCATAAAACGACTAAAAGGACCGTTACGAATTTTTAATATTCTCCTACACATCATATTTTATTATAACCTTTTAAAATGATACAATGAAATTTGTGTCTTGTTTATCTAACCACCACATATTTGAATATGATACGATACATTATAAAATTGTAACATCCTACCTTAGAAAGAGTTAAATTATAAATTGCAAAATTAAGAATTTACCAAGTTATTCTTAACTTGTGACTTTTTAGGTCAACTCCAAACAATCACAACTTTCAGTACATGAAGAATTAAGTGGCACATAGTTTACCAAATAAAAGGTCTTGGAATCCTCTTTGCAACGCCATTGAGTTGTGTAAGTTTTGAGTTCGAATGAGGGACACATGCTCGTTTAAAGTTATCCTTACCATTTTAGAAAGTTATCCAAACTAATGAGAGGTATTTGGACTTTTCCTTACCCAATTAGATTAGAACGATTTTGGAAATATTTTGGTGGTCATATATGACATGGGTAAGTTTTCGAATTCTTAATTAAGCTTTGGGTTTTAGAACAGAGTTCAAGAAGAGGAAAAGTCGAGAAAAGGAAGAACGATTAAGATCTTTTAGAAATTGAGGAGTGATGAGCACTAAACTACACCTCAATCAATGTTACGTGCAGCCGGTAGTTATATAGTATAAAACCCATCGAAGAGTTGTCGTCTAAACCAGAGGTTATAGTACAAATGTTAATTCTGTTATGAGGTTATAAATGTAATCTAGTCGGTGGTAGGAGTAAAAATGATCAAAAATATTTAAGTAAATCGAATGGATTGACAAAGAATGTCAGATGGTGGGAATCGGTTTGTATGTTAGAAACTAAGAGAAATAGAAAATAGGAGATGATAGTAATTCTCGGGATGTGATAGATAATATGCTATTTTCGCTATATGGCTACTTGAAATTTACAAACGATTTCTAAATCTCAGTAGGTAAGTTTGTGTTAGATGTAGTAGCTTTCTCTCGAACAACTATTACAATTCCAGAAAATTCTCGCAAACTTCAGCAAGCTTAACAATTCAAAGAACCCTAAACCTTTAGTTATCTACTCTCTCAGGCTAGATAGGTAAAATCGATTTTAGGATTCACTCTCTCGAGCAAAACCCACGTCAACCAACAAACTACAACAATTAATATACATCCTTGGTTCTAAAACCTCTTTCTGAAACAATCTAAGAACTCTAAGTTAGACTTGCATTTTTAACTACTAATCATATATTAATATACAAGTATCCATTAAAACCACTTCAATTGTAACGTCCCGTACCCGCATACAAACCTTAATACAGATCTTTCAAAATTTGCAGGCAAGACCTACAATCGCCACCCACAAACCGTAGGGAAACCCATGGCCTGTGCTAGTTGTTTGTGATTACATCTACAACCCCTTGAACTCAGTCCTAGAATTCACTCTAAGGATCGAACAGTGGCCGAACCTACATACTTTAGGTTAGACCATTTACCCAGGTCTGCATCGGTGCTTCAGACCCCTAGAAACCAGCCGCAAGTAACCGGTAACGGTTGACAAACACAGACCATCAGTCAGGGGTAAATTCTATTGCTAGAGGTCCCATCATATCTTTTCTAAAAGCATGTAAAATGATCTCCAAGGGTTGTCTCTATCACATTGTAAGAGTCCAAGATTTTGATTTCGAAATTCCTCCTATTGAGTCATTCTTCGTAGTGAATGAATTTCCAGAGGTTTTTCCTAATGACCTGCCCGGTATTCCTCCCGAACAGGATATTGATTTTGGTATCGACAGTCTGTCGATGACCACAAAAGTAGTTATGTCAGGGGTGTTTTGGGATTTTCTTTAAGTGTTGGACCTATAATGTAAGTGGTTTAACCCATAACTATGTGATTATTGTTAGGTTTAGCCTAGAAAAATAATTAGAACTTATCCAAGTCAGACATTCTCAAAAACATAGAAACTTAGAAAGTAAAGAGGAGAAAGAGGCGACAAAAACCCTTCCCAAGAATGTAACAAGAATTCATTTGTTCTAGCCCCTAAACCCAATGATTTCACTGTACATTTTATCACTAGGTATGTGGGATTACGCTATTTGGATCCTTTCACCTATTAGGCCTCTAGATTTAAGATAAAATATGATTGCCTTTATGCTTATCTATACCTGGGGTTTATTGAATGTTATAAATGATGGGTTTTACTTATTAGAATTATCGTAATCGTATTACCATGAATTTAGTATCGATTATTCCCAGTTTCATGCATAAACTCACAACCATTATTCTGTAGTTCTTCTAGGTGTTGAATTACACATGATAGGTCAATCAATTCAGTGACATAAGAACATGCCTCAGTTTTTGAATGCATTATTATTGGCATAATAATGTTACATTCTTTGTTTGGAAATCAGTTGTGAGCTATCTAGGTATGCTCGGTACCTTTCATATACTAACAGATATTCTACGTTACATCTTCTCGTGATGTAGGTTCTTGTCCTCAACATTTAGATCATGATTAGATCGGTTCCCAATCATTAGTTCAACAACATTGGCGGTAAGTCTTTTTCTTTGAGGACTAGTGATATGACTATATTTATCGTTTTTAGCTTTTGTTTTTTTTTCTAGATCTAATGTGGGCATATCCACGTAAATCTAGTCAATATAGATCTTTTATTTCAGACTAAATAGTTTCAGGTTTAGTCATTGAGTTATACTTTTCTTTTGTATTCAAACTTTCAGTTGTCTATATTTAGATTTTAGTATATAGATATTCTCCATTGGTTACGCGTCGAGCCAGCATTCTCTACGTGCTTCACACATAATTACCATATCTCGCCTTGAGCGGACCCTTGTCCTGGCTTACATAACTCAGCTGAAGAAACAAACATAAGACATAACTCAAAAAATATCTTAAAGATAATAATTAGCAAAAGTGGCAACCCAAGTCTTAGTCGATTACAAGTGAAAGGAAAAGACTAAGAAAACTAATACCATATTGCTATGAAGCCTCTAAAATAAAGAGAGACGTTGGGACAGGACCCCAATCATCCTAACAGCTGAAAACTCTAACAATAAATAAATGATAAAGATGTTCTACGGAATGAAAGGAGGCTCACCAACTGACTCTTAGCTGCTCACTGGATCAATAGTACGCCAAATGCCAATCCTAATTACCTGCTTCATCATAATGATAAGATGCAGGCCAACTGGCATTGGTACATTGAATGTACGAGTATGCAAGTTGAAATACTAAAAAAACTTATGCTTTAAAAGGAGTAAGAAGGAACACTTACCTTGGCTATGCTCAACTCACAGATTCCTTACTCATTTCAATATAACATAATAGAAAAGCAAGTGCAATATAAAGAAAGCTATCTGAAACATATTGAAATCTCTCAATGTATACAAGATACAATTACTATAGTATGTATGTAAATTACAAGTAAAGTGATGTGTATAAGAATACAATAAGTTCAATGGGAGTTTCTCTAACCAACAACCATCATTTATGATCTATAGTGATGATACAACAATCTGCCTCACGCTGTCAGTGCATCCTATATCCCGCCAAAGGTATAAGACCTGAAATACCTAATGGATCCACTAGTCTACTTTGAAAAGGGTTCATCCAAAATGTATGACCTCTTTTATACCCATGGTGGCTACATGGTTTATGGGGGCTGTGAGTTTCTGAAATCACCCCCACATCGGTGCTAAATACTACACCCAAAAATATATTTGCTCTTATATTTTAAAAACATACTGATTCTGTGTTTTGAGATTACTGCTCAAAATACATAGCTCAATGTCTAACTTTGAAATCTTAGTTTTCTTGCTTGCTTATTTTAGAAAGATATAGTTCTTTTCCGAAGATTCGCCCTAAGGATCCTCTGAAATCAAAATGTCCTTGTTTAAATGTGAAAGGACTTTAAAGTATCGTAGGGAATACTTAGTCTCCATAAACCTAATAACTTTAATTTATCTCATTTCATAGCTTGAAACTTCAATCTTAAAACAAAATTAAAATTTATAAATAGGACTCTTGAAACCTTTAAGAACTTTACTATGACTTACTTCTTAAATTTAGACTTGAATATTAACTTTCTTGACTTTGATCTTAACTTTTCTTGAATTGAATTATGGATTCAAGGTTATGATTTGAGTTCTTTATTGATTTCTATTTATTTAAAGGTTATTTTAAAATGTTAATGTACCTAGAAAGGACTTACGAGGGCTAAACTATGAAACTGGGCGAAAAAGCTTATCCGGGCGTAACGGCGGCGAACTGCGCAAACCTCGGTTGACTGAGGCTTGGTTCTATCTTACTAGTGGTGCGCCGCTCCAATCCTCTGTGATAGAATCTAGGTTCTTGCATACAGCAGGCGCGACATGCTTGGCTTTCCCTGGTGCGTTTGACTAAACTTTCTCTTCATTTTTCAACCTAGAATACCCCTAAGCTTCCGTGGTTTCATCCCCAACCCCTAGGATCATTATTACCTTTAATACCCATAAAATATAAACCCAAAACATCACTCTAAACTACTAATCTGCATAAATGGTCATTTAGTCAACTCAACCATTTAAAATGTTAATGTACCTAGGGAGGACTTATGTGGGCTTAACTATGAAACTGGGCGAAAAAGCTTATCCGGGAGTAATGGTGGCACACTGCGCCAACCTCGGTTGACTGAGGCTTTGTTCTAGCTTACTAGTGGTGCGCCGCGCCAATCTTCTGTGATAGAAGCTAGGTCATTGCATACTGCAGGCGCGACTTGCTTGGCTTTTCCTAGTGCGTTTGACTAATATTTCTCTTCATTTTTCAATCTAGAATACCCCTAAGCTTCCGTGGTTTCATCCCCAACCCCTAGGATCATTATTACCTTTAATACCCATAAAATATAAACCCAAAACAACACTGTAAACTACTAATCTGCGTAAATGGTCATTCAGTCAACTCAACCAAAAAGGGATTCGAGAAGATTTTTCAAGAACTCATTCTACTCAAGTAGACAACTCCAATACTACAGAACTAAAGCAAGATTAGTCTGTGCATGAATAAATCCAACACGAAAGATCTCATATACCTCAATAGGGATCACCCCCGACTAATTCCTCTAGAATCCTTTGGTATTCTTGGTGAAATCTTGAATTTTCTCCCTTTATATTCTTTTCTTCTCTTTTCTCCAAAAGCATGAAAAAAATTTCGAATCTGAACTAAAACTTATTTTACCCTAATTAAAACCTTAAAACAAATTAGGAAATAATTGGGTAAAAAGACAAGTTTGCCTTTTCTTAAATCTGGATGGGACATTCATTAATTCAACATCCCAACTTCCAAAATACGTATCTCCCTCATAAAATATCGAAATTGCACACACTTTATGCCATTGGAAAGATCTTTCCAAGGGATTTCAAACCATATCAAGAACTAACTCATCCTTTTCTAGAAGTTATACCCATTTCAAAATGACCAAAACTCATTTTTCAAAACATAGGAATTTTCCACATTTTCCCTTACCTTCCAAAAGTGATAATTTTAGTTTGTTAGCTTATTCTTGGCTATTATGCCTTTCAAGATGTTACATCATAATTTAAATTTTATTATGATTTAGGTTCTGCACGTTATTATAGTTCCAGTTTACCTCTAGTATGCTTATGACTATGCTAAAAGGGTTAGCTTGGGGTCTGATGTTTGTCTAATTAAGGACAAAACTTCTAATGCAAGTGTCTACAATCGCACAATAGTATAGTAACCCAACCAAGTGTTAGGGTCGTTTTCGTAGGGAGTGGTTGTGAGAATTAATAGAAAAACAAAATGAAGTTCTTACTATTCACAACTAACGACATTTTAAAAAAAACATATAAAATTAGAGGGGTGACAGAAGCGTCAAATATCAATGGGGGGTTCGCAATAAAAATTATTAGCTAAAAACTATAACAGAAACTAATGGGCAATAAGTTTCTTGAGATGTGATAGAAATACGGGATAGACTAAACTATTGGGCACATACTTTTAACAATAAAATTGTTGAACACTTGTAACTAGGATAAACTGTAATGGGGGTAACTTTTCTCGGCGAACAACTTACCCCAAATCAAAATAGATTCCTTTCAAACACCCACTTATTGCATGAAGAACTGCCTCTGCCTTAGACCACTCGCTCTGTTGAGCTGAGTAAGTGGGAGAAGGACTAGGGTTCACTCTCTCGAGTTCAACTTCATGTCGAACCAATCACACCGGCCATCAATTTAGTAGTTTTACTTTTACGACCTCTCGATTGAGCTAAGTGAAAACACAAAGGTTAAATTGTATTAGCAACTACAATTTCATTAAATTCAAACACAGCTAGTAAACAAAAATAAGAATTAAAAAACAAATAAATCATCAACAAGCATGACCTAACATATAATCTAACCCATATTTAAAAAATTACACCCCATCAATTGGGGTTTTATCTAGGCATATACAAGATATAGAAATTTACACCAAAAAATGAGTTTACATTCAAATGGGTATGAAGATTTAAGTCTTGATAAAGCCAAAATTGAAGAATCCAAGAGACCTACGCCCAAATTTTGGAGATGAAACCCTTTGAATCTTCAAGTAATTCAAAACCATATTTAAACTTAGAACTCAAAACTAAAACCTAAAAAATAGTGTTGAAAACTAAAGAATTCGATCCCAAAGCTGAAAGTAATAACTGGTAATTATAATTATTAAAGAGTTGTGCTGAGAAGGACAACTCGACGCAGTTAGTCAGAATCATCGATCGACTCGGTTATCCACCCTTTGGTAAGTTCGTCGCCGTCGTGGGCTAGACTATAATATCTTCTTCTTTTCGATCATTGAGTTACATAGTACCGCTTAGTGGAACTACTCGGCAACACACCCTTGACACCTTTTCTTTGCCAATATGATCTTTTTCTTTCGGGCCCAACTCCAAAAATTGGGTGTTACACCATGCTTAATGAAAGACCTTCTACTATTATCTTTCCCAATATCAAAATATTTATTGTTTAATTTATACTATTGAATAAAAAGTTTAAGGCACTTCAATTCAGTATTTTATGTTATTCGGATAACTTCTACATAATTTCTAAATTCATAAAATATATTTATTGCTTATGACATGTGAATCAAATATCATCACAATAGAAAAAAAAATTAAAATTTATCAATATCTACAACCATACATTATTTTTATCTTCTTTTTAATAACATTAAATTATAAACAATCAATATGTATGAGTAGAAGTGAGGTGGTAAGAAATTCTTTATGAATCATAATAATGTCATGTTAATTTTATAGGTAGAAGCAGATACACGTGGTAATCAATAAGAATTTTATTTTTTACAATTAGATGTTGCACTTCAAGCTATCAGACATGAGTTTCATTTTCTTATTTAATATTCTCTTACTACTTTTTTCTTTCAACACTTATACATCCAAATCAAATGACAATTACTCCATACCCTTTTAATTTTGATTTTTATTATTTTTAATTGGCATGACATTGAGAAAACAAACTAACTTTTAAATCTTGTTATCATAAATTAATGATAGGTGAAATGTAACAAAATGCTCTTTATTATTGTGATTTTATACATGACAAATGGAAAGTATAACTTAGAGCGGACAAAAATAAAGAAAATACATTGTATTTTTTAAAACTTACCTAAAAAGGCAAGACAATGAAATTAAATAGAAGAAAGTACTAAATAAAAGTCCATCCCATTCAATGATAAATATATTTTAAATAAAGGTAACAATGTCTGTTTATTGGATCCAGATGGCATTTCATTGAAATCAGACAAGTTGTTTTCATAAACTCTTAAAGGAGAAAGGGCACTTCCAATAGTTTAATAAGGAAATTCCATATTATACTACATAATTTGACTTGCTACTTTTACAAATTATTCATCTGCAGCTTCCAAGAGCTCACTTAACATTTTATGGTCAGAAAAGTTTACTTGTTCATATGGAAGTTCTTCCCTTAATACATTGAGAGCTTCTCCATGTTTTCTCCGTTGTTCTATTGAATTCTCCAACATGCTTAGTTCATTGTTGATCTCATTAACACTGACATTTTGATGAGCTACAACAGTGGGTTTAGGATCATCAAAGTCGGGTTGATGATTTTCTCCAAGAACTTATCCACAATCAACTTGACGGAACGATGTCCACGTGAATAAGTTTTTGCTAGATGAAAAAATCATAACATCAACATAAGCACCAGATAAAGTACATAAATCACATGCCTTATCAAATAGGCCAATACATCATTTTGAGATGTTACTTGTCTATTTCTTGAATTTTGTATCCTCGCAATTTCAAATCTTCTGCAACCAATGCATATTCTCATGGATAAATTACTTAATTAGAAATATAGAAAAATGTGATGTTGGCTTTCTGTTCTAACCTAGTATTTATAGCGCGAAAATCATCATATTATTTGTTAAAAATGAACTCAAAAAACAGAAAAGTAAAAACATTTATGATGATTTTCTTATAAGGTAGGATTTTATCCAAAATCATTATATTTATGAAATTTCTTTTAAAGTTTAATTGTATCATTGTCAATATCTAATAGTAATTACCGATTACATATTTTCCTAATTAGATTGATGTTATTGAATTATAGAAGAAGTTGTTACTATTTCATTCTTTTGTGATATATATTTTAGTTAATTGATATTTAAATTGATTAAATTTTATTAGGTAATTTCTTTTGTTGTATACAATTATGTATATTTCCTAACATAGTAATGCTTAATAATTGACCTTCCACTTTGAGCTTTGAAAATAAGAAAAAATCATTATCTTACTCATATTCTCGTACAAAATAATTTAAGTTCTTCAATTTAAAATTCAATGTTATTTGTGCATGTTCTAGAGCATTTGTAGACTTGTAAACTATACTCGTCACTTATGAAAAAATGAAATAATATTTAAGTAGCATAAGAAAAACCAAAATTATAACACAATTTAAAATATATAAATCGATTTTGAATATTCTCCTACACTTTATATTTCATTATTACTTTTCAAAACGATACAAAGAAATTTGTGTCTTGTTTATCTAACCATTAGATATTTGAATATGATACGATACACTATGAATTTATAAAATCCTGCCTTAGAAATAGTTAAATGTAGACGTCACTAAATTTTAAATAGCTATATTGAGAATTTATCAAGTTATTTTTATGTTGTGACTTTTTGGATAAACTTCAAACATTCATTAACTTTCAGTACATGAAGAGTCATATGTTGAAGCATTATGTGGAACATAGCATACCAAATAAAAGATCTTCGAATTCTCATTCGAACACCACTGAGTGGTGTAAGTTTCGAGTTCGAATGAGATACATATGCTCGTTTAAAGTGATCCTGACCATTTTAGAATGTTACCCAATTATTGAGGGTCATTTTGGACTTTGCCTTACCCAGTAAGATTAAAACGAATTTAGTAATATTTTGAGGTCAGATCTGATGTGGGTAAGATTTACAAATCATTAATTAAGCTTTGGGTTTTAGAAGAGAGTTCAAGCCGAGGATAAGTAGAAAAATGAAAAATGATTAAGATCGATTACAAATTGAGGAGTGACGAACGCTAAACTACACCTCAATAAATACTGGGTGTAGGCGGTCGTTATCTACTATAAAACCCATAGAAGAGTTTTCATCAAACCTAAAAATAACAGTACAAATTTCAACTCAATTATGAAGCTATAAATGTGTTGTTCAGGTATCCAAAACAGACAAAAAATTGGCTTTACAAAGAAATCTACAGGTGCAACCAACGATGGAATCAACGGACCGTAGCCTGACCCATGGTCCATCCTGCACAACCATCGATGGGATCAGAAACTCCCAAAAATTTAAACTCAGAAATATTGGTTAAGTCATGGATGACGGATGGACTTACAGTCCGTAGTTCACATGACGGTCCGTAGTCCGTGACCGTCAATCGAGACCCCTATTCACCAACACTCTGAAAACAGCTACGAATGACCGGCACGGTTCGTAGGTGGAAACTTTGCAGACAGTTAAGGAGAAATGCAGTTGGGTCAACTTCAAATGGTCATAATTGTTAGCAAAAAATGAATTACGTGTGTGATTTCCTAACCAAAGATTGATAACTGAATTATCTTTCCATAGCCACCGACCTTGCAAAACTCAGACCTCTGAGTATAACGTTATGCTCATTTTAGTAAAAGTCTGTCGAATAGGCCCAGTCGACGGGCCAAACGACAGGGCGTTGGTCTGACGACGAACCGTCAGTCCAGGCTGTCGTTTGGTCTGATAGCAACTTCCCCAGGAGTCTTTTGGACCTTTCCCACTTTGTTTAAACCCTAAGTTACGTCGTTTTGTCCTTAAATCATCATATTTTAATAAACTTAGCCTAGAAATATAATCAACACATATCTAAGTCAAATCATTAAATCAAAAGTTAGAAAATTAGAAGCAAGAATGGAGAAAAATCCCAAGAACCCTAGTTCAAGAAAGCAGCAAGATTCAAGTAGTTCCAGCCCAGAAGTCTAAATGTTTCTCCGTGAATTTCATCACCAGGTATGTCGGATTTAACTAGTGGGTTTCTTTCACCTATGGGGTCCCTAGTTATTAGACAAATTATTCATTCCTATATTATGTTTAGACCTAGGGTTTCTAGAACTTCAACAGAATCCCATGAACTTATTAGTTTTATGTTCCAAATAAGATCAGCATGTTATTATTCAGTTTATTACATGAATTTCAGAACCTAGCTTTGTATTTCTTTAGTTCTTGAATCACACATGCTAGGTTAGATATTTCAGACACTTCAGATATACATGCCTTAGTTATAAATGCATAATTACCAGATTAATTGTTGTATTATCAGTTTGCATGTTCAGTTTTGAGCTATCTAATATTTGCAGATAATTGAGACATAATCAGTTAACTATATAAATCCATGGGAGTAGCAAAATATTGGGTTGGACTAGGATTCAGCATACCCAAATAGTTCCAGAACTACTAGCCAAGTAGGTTGTAAGTCCCCTCTGTTGAAAATCACTTTAGTGATCATGCCATCATGTCTTTATACTTCTGGCATGGTATATTGGGTTCTCTCGGTAGGGCATATACATCGGACTCCACATTTAGCTCATTTGGTTTCATTATCGTGTGGTCATTGCATTAAGTTAGCTCAGAATTCAGTTATCATGTCAAATTATTATACTTGCTTTATACTTGTTCAGTTATGTTTCATTTCAGCATAACTCTATCCTACATGCTCAGTACCTTTACAATACTGACGCATATGTGCGCTATATCATCTCGTGATGTAGGTTCAGGTTCTTAGCATCTAGATCACGCACAGATCGCTTTTCAATCTCCTGTTCAGCAGATTTAGTGTTGAGTCCTCATTCTCCGAGGAAAACAACCATAAGTTTCATTCGATCTTTAGTCATTTAGTTTTAGTTTTGATAGATTTAGCTGGGGATTGTCCCAGTATTTCTACTCCAATTTAGAGGTTTACTTAAGACATAATTATTTTCAGCTTAATGTTGAGTTAGTAACTTCATTGTCTTAAACTCATCAATTTTCATATCTATCAGTTTTAGCATATGGGTATTCCCCATATTTTCATTATAAGTTATGATTTAGCTTCTGCATCAGTCCATTATCTTTAGTATGCTCATGATCATGCCAGTAGGGCTATCTAGGGATCACTTGTGGTCCTAGGTTCCATGTCCGCGTCTCGAGGGTAGCTCGGGGCGTGAGAAAATGTAATCTAGCCAGTGGTAAGATTAAAAATAATTAAGTAGATT
This sequence comes from Solanum pennellii, assembly GCF_001406875.1. Classification (NCBI taxonomy): domain Eukaryota; kingdom Viridiplantae; phylum Streptophyta; class Magnoliopsida; order Solanales; family Solanaceae; genus Solanum; species Solanum pennellii. Next base: position 17,221,891 of record NC_028643.1, read on the forward strand.
GAACGGAGTGACGGACAATTGGTTTGTAAATTAGAAGCGAAGACAAATAGAAAATTGGAAAATCAAGAATGTAGAGAGTAATTCTCGGGATGTAATAGATAATTAGCTAATTTCACTATTTGAATAATTGAAATTTACTAACGATTGTTAAATTTCAATAGGTAAGTTAGAGTGTAGATGCAATGGCTTTCTCTCAAACAACTATTACAATTCAAGCAAGTTCTCACGAAATTCGGCAACCTTGACAATATAAAGAACTCAGAACCTTTATTTATCTACTCTCTAAAACTAGATAGGTGTAATCGAGTTTAGGATTCACTTTGTCGAGCTGAACCAATATCAACCCAAATACTACAATAATTAATTTAAATCCTTGGCTCTAAAACCTCTTTCTCACGCAATCCTAGCACTCTAAGTTAGACTTGCATTTGTAACTACTATTCATAGATTAATATACAACTATCCATTATACGCACTTCAATTGTATCATCCCGTACCCAAAAACTAATTTTAAATGTAGATTCTCAGAATTAGAACGTAAAACCTATGGTCAGGGGTAGTGGTTGACATGTACAGATCATTTCGATCTACGGTCAGTCGATGACCGCAAAAGAAGATATTTCAGGCGTGCTTTGATATTTTCTTAAGTGTTTGACACCTAAAGTAGGTAATTTAACCATTAAACTAAGTGACAATTGTTCGTTTTAACGTAGAAACATAATTAGAACTTACCCAAGTGAGATTATTCACCCACAAATAGAAATTTAGAAAGTAAATAGGAGAAAGAGGTGAAAAAATCCTTCCAAAGAATGCCGTAAGAATTCATTAGTTCCAGCAACGAAATAAAAATATTTCACCGTAAATTTTGTTGCTAGGTATGTGATATTTCACTAGTGGGTTCCTTTCACCTATTAGTTCTAAATATTATAGTCAAAAATCTTGATTGCCTTTTCGATTAGCTATTCCTAGAGTTTCTTGAACATTAGAAATGTTTAGTTTCACCTATTAAAGTTATCCAGATCGTATTATCAGTAATTGAGTATCGTTTTGTCTCAGTTTCATGCATAATCCTAGAACCCTCATAATGTAGTTCTTCTGGTCCATGAACCGAACATGCTAGGTCAATAAATTCAGTTGCATAAGACCAAGCCTGAGCTTTCGGATGCATTATTATCAGCATATTAATGTTGCATTCTCTATTCATATGTCAGGTTTTAGTTATCTAGTGTTACAACATTTCAGTCACAAGATTTTAATTGCATAATCATATGTGAAGCTTAATACTGAGTGGACTAGGTTAAGTCACCCACAAGTGACAGAACTACGTGCCCCATAGGATGTCAGTCCCCTTTATGCACATAATTTTAGTCATCACGACAACATGCCTATATATTTGTGGCAGGGAATATAAGGAATTCTCGATGGGGTGTATACATCCGACTGCACATTTAGCTCATGTGGCTGTATGGATGTTATTAATAGCACCCTTACAACTTAGTCAGATTCTATTGCATTAACCATGTTATCAATATAGATCAGTACTCAGTCGCTCAATGTAATCAACATGGTATGTCTACACCCAGGACGTGTCCAACACTTCGAGACCATTGTTGGACCCAAGCGAACCCTTGGCCTGCTTTACTTACTCAGCGGAAGACTTTAATAATTAATTCAAAGACTAAGGTGCTTACTAACTCAACTGTCTAGAACTAAAATAGAAGTGTTATGAAAATAAACCTTTTTCGTAGCAAAAATGGCAACTCAAATCTAATAATTAGTTAATAAAAAACTATGATAAATAACTAATATATAACTGACTATATATGAAGCCTCTAATTACTAAGATGTATATTGGGACAGACCCCAAAAATTTCTAATAAAATAAAATAGAAAGCAATGAAAATGGATCCTCTAGAAAGCAAGGACATGTACCTACTGACCTGGACTGCTCACTCGGTCAATGGTGCGCTAGAATGCCAATCCTAGTTACATACGTCTGCATCATAATAAGACGCGCATAAGTTGATAGAATGTACGAGAATGCGAGTTGGAATGCTAAACAACATACGGTTGATGGAGATTCTTAAAGAAACACTTACCTTGGCTCTCCTCAACGCATCAATACTTTACTAAACTCCTTTCAATATTAAGCAATCTAAAAGCAAGTGTATAATAAAAAAATTGGTGTAAAAACGAATTGTAAACTCTTTGTGTATGAAAAGATACAAGAAAACTCTAAGATATAATTAAAATTACAAATTAATATGATGTTAATTACTAATCATAATAAAAGACATATCACTCTTCCTCTCAAATTCTACTTGTTCAATTTATTAATGAAGTCCCATACCCCCATCCATACAAAACAGAACATCTTGAGAACCCATGTAACTACTGTTATGGGAGTTTCTCTAACCGACAACCATCACTTAAGAGCTGCAGTGATGATACAACATTTTACCTCGTGCTGCGAAGGAGCATCCCTTACCTTGCCGGAAATATAAGAATCTTAATAGACTAAGTGGATCCACTAGCTTAACGCACGCAATCATCTAAAAATTATGACCTGTTAATACCCACGGCGGCTATATGGTTTACGGAGATTTGAGTTAATATGAACTTGCATCTCCATATCGGTGCTCAATACTAACCCCAAAAATATACTAAGCTCATATTTTTTGAAAACAAATTCTTTATTTAGGTTTAGATAATTGCTCAACACTTATATTTAAAAGCTCTCTAGGAATCAATGTCCCCTTTTCTTTCTTAAATGTGAAAAAATTTGTTAACTCTTAGGAAATACTTAGTTCCCTTATAGCTTTTGAGAACTGAACTCAATTCTTTACTCTCTACTTAGGTTGAAACTTGAGTCTTAACTCAACTCTTAGGGAGTACTTAATTACCTCATAACTTTTGAGAAATGAACTCAACTCTTTTCTTGTTACCCAACATGAAACTTATGTCCAAAAACAAGTTAAAACATTTGATACAGCCTTATGAAACTTGAAATAAACTTCTTCTCATTATCTTTTCTCTTTACTCAACTTTATCCTTAAGTGTTAAAATAAAGGTAAAATCATTTGTAAAATTCTTCTTGAGAGAACTCTAAGAACTTTCTAGACTTGGCTCTAAACTTTCCTTGAATTTGAATTATGGATTCAAGGTTTGTATTTCATGTTTCTGAATGATTTTGATATTTTTAGAATTCATTTAGTGTAGTGGAGTCAATGGGAAGTGTTAAACACTTTCAAAAATCTTAAACAGACGAAATAATGAAAACTAGGCGAAAAATGACAATTTGGCACGTCTGGAACGCGCCGCACCAGCCTCACTTTAGTGAGGCACCATTCTTGCGCACTGCTGCCGCACCTCCCCAACCCTCGTAGCTCTATGGGGGAGCGTTGCGCCAACCTATTTCTTCGGAAATAATATGTCAAATTTTTCCTCTCATTTTAGGACATTAAATTGTTTTAATTCCACTTTTTTCTAAAATTCACTTTAGATTCATGTACCTACGTCATATATTCAAGGATATAACCTAATGATTTCAAGAACCACACCTAGATCATCAAGAACTCATAAATCTCAACTCATTTTCAAGAAGGAAAGCAAATAAAGAACAACATTCAAGAACATTAAAAAATATAATCTTTAAAGGATGAAATCACGCTGAATAAAACATGCTTGGAACGTGGGTGAACGAACCCAACTTTATGAAAGACACACATACCTATTTAGGGATCACCCTTGACGAAATCCACAAGTAATTTCTTGACAAACTCGAGGATCTTTGCTCCTTTTTTCCTTTCTTCTTCTCTTGCGTTCTGTCTCAAAACCCCTATCCTTTCTCCCAAAGTATAAAACTAAACAAGTTCAGTTTAGACTTTTAATAATTTTTCCCAAGACTAAATTATTTAATTGGGAAACAAAAATACCAAATTACCATTTTAATTTCCGGATTAGACATTTCCTTAATCCAACAACCCAACTTCCAAAGGGCATAACTTACTAATCCGAACTCAAAAGTTCAAAAACTTGGCGGCGTTGGAAAGATTGTTCCAATGGCTTTACAACCATATCTGGTACTACAACTAACTCATAGTGAGATACTAGTTATGATTGTTTGAAGTTGACCAAAAACACAGTTTTTTCTAACTTAAGAAAATTTCCAGATTTTAATTCTTTCCAAAACTGACTATTTCAACTTCTATGATTTTTTCTAGCTATTTCAATTGCGAGATGTTACAATATCTCCTATAGGAAACATTTTTACTCAAATAAGATTACTTCTTACTAGACTTATGGTGTAAAATCTTACATTATGCTCAAACACCCAACATCAAAATATAAACAAAACATGCAACTTAATATTAATGCAAAGAAAAGGATTAGTACCTTAACTTGGAACTTCTCCGGATTTGAAGGGGTGTGGGAATCTCTCTATAAACTGATTTACCTTCTTACCAAATCACATAACACCCTACACGGGTGAACATTTAAAGTAATTCAATCATCTACCATTGGTACACACAACGTACCTTGATATTTGAATACACCATCTCCCTCTTGTTCAAAAGCCATCAATTTTTTTACTTATGAGCATTTTCATTTAATTAAAGACAGATAGTGTCTTGGTCTAAATCTCCTTTTACTTTTTAAACTAATAATATTTCAGACCCATTCATTACTACTGCTCTTCCATATGTGGAATTCATTAATTGAGCTTCTAATCGGCAAGTGTATGTACCTCATTTGCTAACTCTTAGTCAGCGTCCTCTAAATGGGTGGTACTACCCATAGACAACCTTCTTTGCCGGAAATTAAGCTCTTTGTAACTAAACACATGCCGAAAACTCTTGTAATCGGTAAACACTTCCACATAAACACCATAAAGATAATGGACTCATCATTCAAAACAAAAATTATAGCAACCAACTCGAAGTCATGGGTAGGGAAATTTTTCTCATGAAGTTTCAACTCTGCTAGTGCCATTCTATATGGCAGAAAAGATAGGATGAGTAGGTTGAATGATGTCCATGCCGAAGTCTATTTCTCTTTCAAGAGGGACTTCGGGTAGGTCATCGGGAAAGACTCATGGAAACTCTTTTACTATTGACTCCGAAACTGACCGAATAGGACGTATCTCAAAACTTGAGTCATTCATACCGAATAAGTGATAGAAACACCCTCTAGAAACTAACTTTATTGCATTAAGGTGTTAAATGAAACGACCCTTAGGAACTATTGAACTGCTTTTCTACTCTAAGACTGGCTCATTGGAAACTTAAACTTTACTACTCTAGTTCTAATATCAACTGAAGCATAATAGGCATGAAAACAGTACATAGCAAGAAGGTCATCAAACTCCACCATGTGTAACTGAATTAAATAAATCGTGATACTCTTGTGATTGACGAAAAATGGGACAATCACAATAGACTATCTCTGCTAGAATGGACTCACCAACTGGTGTGGAAACACTGAATGGTTCACAATGTTGCTCAAGAATAACATAATATTCATAGCAACATATGGTGTTACAAAAGATAAACTCGCTCGTGGATCTAGCAAAGCATCACCAGTAATGTCATAGACTTGAATCATACCACTGAAAAACTATGGCAAATCCTTTTGCTCCTGTCAATTTTTTATATCATATAAGCGGTTTGTTCCTCAACCGTACCATTCCCTTGGATGTTCTTTATACACTCTCGCATTAATTTCTAGTCTAATCACACTTGAAACAACACCAGGATTCTTCACGACAAATACATTGGTGGTTTCTACCACACTTAGAACATGTAGTGGCCCATTTACCTCCTTACTCCTAACTACCTTGACACTTGGCGTGTCTAGCTCTAAAGGGTTGTAAACTCTTACTATTATGCTCACCTTTGATTTTGGCTACAAGAGCACTAGAAGATGGTGGAGCAGGTCCCTCCTGTTTCTGTTGGAATGAAGAATTCATACTACTCTTTTGTTTCCTGAATTCATTGCATGATGTCTTAAGCCTCTTATTCTTAAACACTTCTCTATCCTTTAGCTTATCCACCTCAACTTGTTTCACATGGATCATTAGCCTTGCTATGTCCATATACCCTATCAACATTGCTGCCTTGACTTCCTTTCTTGGCTGATGAGACAAACAAACAACAAAATAAATTAATCATGCTCCTCATCTAAACAACCATCTCCGGAACATAGAGGGAAAGTTGTGCAAACATTAGAGTGTATTTATGAACACACATAGACTCTGGATTAAGGGTTAGAAAGTCTCTAATCTTTGCCTTTCTCAACTAACGGGGAAAAAAACGTCCCATGAGAGCATTCTCAAACACAATCCAACTCACTATTGGTGCATCCTCGACCCTATTCCCTTCCCATTGGTCAAACCAGACTCTAGCGATACCATTTAAATGTTATGCACTTAATTCCACTCTCTCAGCATCAACAACAAGCAATATGTCAAAAAATTTCTAAAGTACTTCAACAAAGTTTTTCTTGATCCTCTGTGACACTTGAACCTGTGAATCTTAGTGGATTCATCCCCCAAAACTCATGAATTCTTGAGGTATCAGCCACTTCATGTCAATTACCTCTTTGTCCAACATGATGAGTCACAACTTGACATAACATGGGGATAGTCACACAGAATATAACATGGGCAACTTCTCTTTGAGGTTGCACTTCTGATGCATTTGGCAACTTTTGTTCCTCAACAATCCTCCTAGCTAAATGACCTTTGACTACTCTTCGTGAAGGAATGATTCTCATAAAACACGCGCAGAAACGAATTAGAAGGAAACTTTTTATAGATAAACTCTAACCCAAGAAAAGAAATATGAAAAAAGTGAGAAATTCCTAAATGTTGTAGCCTCCTAGCAATCGATGTTGCGCGTTTCACAACAATGAATAAGACACTAAAAACATGGCTTAATAGACTCCCTACGACTCTTGAACTCTGTACTCTGATTCCTAGTTTGTCATGCTCCGCACCTTCACCCTGGACATGGCCGGCACTTGGATACCGTTGCTGGCCCCAAGCGAATCTTTGCCCTGGCTTACTTACTTAGTGGAAGACTTAAATCATTATTACAAAGATTAAGATGCAAACTAACTCAACTTCCTCGAACTAAAATAAAAATGTATTAAAATTAAACCTTTTCCTTAGCAAAAATGGAAACTCAAATCTAATAATATGTTAAATAACAAAACTATGACAAAAGAACTAACATCAAACTAAATATGTATGAAGCCTCTTATAAGGGATATGGATGTTGGGAAAAACCCCAAAACATCCTAATGAATAAACTAAAAAAGAAATGAAAAAGGATCCTTCGGAAAGCAAGAAGGTTCACCAACTGACTGTGCACTGCTCAGTGGATCAACATTGCGCTGGAATGCCGATCCTAGTTAGTTGTGTCTGCATCATAGTATGATACAGGCCAACTTGAATCAATACATTGAATGTACGAGTATGCGAGTTTGAATAATAAACAACATAGGCTTGAAAGAGATTATGAAAGAAACACTTACCTAGGCTCTTCTCAACTCATGAATACTTAACTAAACACATTTCAATATTAAGAAATTTAAACGAAAATGCATAATAAAGAAAACCGGTGTAAAAATTTCTTGTAAACTCTTTGTATGCAAAGACACAAAATAACACTTATATGTATGCAAAAATACGAAATAACCCAATGTCAATTCATAATCATAATAAAAGACATATAATGTTTCCTCGCAAAGTCTACTTATGAAATGCATGAATTAAGTCTCATACCCCCATTCATACTAAGTAGAACCTCTTGAAGAACCTTGAAACTACTGCTGTGGAAGTGTCTCTAAAGAACAACCATTACTTAAGAGCTACAGTGGTGATACAACACTTTAGCTCATTCTGCTAAGGATCATCCTATACCTTGCCGGAGATATAGGAATCTTAACTAAGTGGATCCACCAGCTTAACTTTGGTGATCATCTAAAAAGTATGACCCCATTAATACCCATGAGGGCTACATTGTTTACAGAGACTTGAATTAATATGAACTGGAATCCCCATATCGGTGCTCAATTCTACTCCCAAAAATATAGTTAGCTCATATTTTTTAAAAACAACACCTTTTCTTTATGTTGAGATAATTTTTCAAAGCTTAGCTTTGAAAGCTCTCTTGGAATAAATGTTCCCTTTTCTTGTTTAAATGTCAAGACATTTGTAAACTCTGAAGGAATACTTAGTTCCCTTATAGCTTTTGAGAAATGAACTGAACTCAATACTCTTTACTTAGTTTGAAACTTGAGTCTTAAATCAACTCTTAGGGGATACTTAGTTTCCTTAAAACAATTGAGAAATGAAATACTTCTTTCTTGCTACTTAACTTGAAACTTGAGTCTTAATAAGAAGTTCAAACATTTATAAAGACTTATGAAACTTGAAATGAACTTCTTCTCATAATCTTTTGTCTTTACTCAACTTTATCCTTAAGTCTTAAAACAAAGTTAAAATAATTTGTAAAATACATCTTGAAAAAACTCTAAGAACATTCTAGACTTGGTTCTAACCTTTCATTGGATTTGATTTATGGATTCAAGGTTCGTATTTTATCTTTCTGGATGATTTCTATTTGTTTAGAAATCATTTAGAGTAATTGGAATCAATTGAAATTAAAAACTTTAGAAAATCGTAAATTGACAAAATAATGAATACTGGTGAAAAAACATGTTTTGTGTGCGCCTGGGCGCGCCGTTGAAGCCTCACTTGACTAAGGAACCAATTTGGCACACTGCTGGCGCGCCACCCCACCTTCCTGGCGTTATGGGGGTGGGTCGCACCAACTTGTTCCTTAGGCAAAAATATGTCAAATTTTTCCTCTCGTTTTCTGATCTTAAATCGTTTTAATTCAATTCTTTTTCTCAAAGTCACTTTACATTCATGTACCTAATCATTTACTCAAGGATCTAATATAATAATTTCAAGAACCACTACTAGATGATCAAGAACTCTTAAATCTCAACTCATGTTCATGAAAGAAAGCAATTCAAGAACAACATTAAAAAATCCAATATTTTTAGGATGAAATCACGTTGAATAAAACATGTTTGAAATGTGGGTGAACAAACCCAACGTTACAGAAGACTCACAAACCTTTTTAGGGTTCGCCCCTGATTAAATCCACAAGTTACTCTTGACGAACTCGACGGTCTTTGCTCCCTTTTCCCTTCTTCTTCTCTTGTGTTCTATCTCCAAAACCCTTGCATTCTCCAAAAGTATAAAACTATAAAAGTTTAGTCTATACCCTTATTTTTATCACCCAAAACTAAATTAATTAATTGGGTAAGAATAAGACCAAATTACCCTTTTAATTTGCAGATTGGATATATCCTTAATGGAACAACCCAAGTTCTAAACAAAATAATTTACTCATCCGAACATGAAATTTCTCAAACTTTGCGGTGTTAGAATGATTTTTCCAAGGACTTTACAACTATATTTCAAACTACACCTAACTTTTCCTGAGCTAATATTTATGGATTTTAGAACTTTACCAAAAACTCAGTTTCTCCTAACTAAAGAAAATTTTCACATTATAATTCATTCCAAAACTAACTATTTAAACATCTAAGATTCTTCCTAGCTATTTCAATTATGAGATGTTAGATGGTCATTACATTAAATTTAGTCGTGTTTAATACTTTAAGTATCCTTTTATGTCCAAATCGTGTTATTGCTTAGATGCTTTGATTCAGTAATGTTATTGTTCACTACTACTCTATCCTTCATGCTCGATACCTTTCAAGTACTAGCAAATATTATGCGCTACATCTTCTCGTGATGTAGGTTCTAGTCGTCAGCATTCAGATCACGCATAGATCAGTTCCCGATTATTAGTTCAACAGTATTAGCGGTGAGTCCTTTTTCTTCGATGACTAGTCACATGAATATCTTTATTATTTTTAGCTTTACTTTCAGTGTTCCTAGATTTTGTCGGGGCATGTCGAAGTATTTCTAGTAAAATAGAGGCTAATTTCAGACATAGTTAGTTCCAGCTTTAGTCATTGAGTTTACTTTTCTTTTGTATTCAAACTCTCAATTATCTATATTTAGATTTTGGTATATAGGTATTCTCCATCATTTGAGTTTTATCATGATTTATCTTCTGCATATTATTTATTGTTTTAGTTTATCTCTAGTATGCTTATGATTATGCCAAAAGGTTTGCTTGGGATATAATGTTTGTGTAATCAAGGACACAATTTCCAATGCAACTGTCTACAATTACACAATAGTATAGTAACCAAACCAAGTGTTGGTGTCATTTCCAGAAGGAATGCTTGTGACAATTTATAGAAAAATAAAATGAGGTTCTATCTAGTCACAACTAAAGACATTATCGAAAAGAACATATTAAATTAGAGGGGTTATGTAGGCATCAAATATCAATTTGGGGGGGGGGGGTTGCAATAGAAATTATTAGCTAACAATAGTAAAAACAATAAAAGAAACTAATGGTAAATTAGATTCTTGGGATGTGATAGAAATACGAGATAGACTAAACTGTTGGGCATATACTTTTAATGATAAATTTGATGAACATTTGTGGCTACGATAGACTTAGTTGGGGTAAGATTTCTATCGAACAACTTACCCCGAATCAATTTAACTAACCTTACAGAATCCCTTCAAATTTTTAAACTTTTTAAATATGTCCACACATCCTTTCCATACGTATATTACTTACACCGTAATACCAAATCGAACATTCAAACCATACACGATATCAACTACTCACATGAGTAATCACACACGAGTCATCACTATAACTGAGAGAGAATGAAGTGAAGCGATAAGAATTAAATCGGACCAAGGATGCATGATACAGATTCAAAAACTGAAGATTTTTATTTTGAAAAAATCACTATAGCCTCTCATGATAAGTATAGACGTCTCCGTACTGATCCTCGAGACTCTACTTAGACTCAACTATACATATGTGAGACCTATGAACTTGGGGCTCTGATGCCATTTGTCACGATCCAAAATTAAACGTGATGAAAATCGTCTTATCCCACCAAGAGAAGTCAACCTAAAACTCAACAATTAAATAATATGGGGAAATTTTACAATAAACATTAAAAAACCCCAAAAATCTTGTTGTTACGTGTACAAGCCTCTAAAGTATTACAATTGATTTAAAAGAAAACACTAGTATCAAATTAACATTTTTCTAGAATAGAACAAGATCATAACAAAGGAGAAAGAGATTCCGATGAGATGACAAACAACTACCTCACATATCTCCAAGAAACCTCAGAAAAGAAGAGAATGACAAGTACAAAAAATATCCAGGAACATAACCTACAAAAAATTGTAGAAGCAAGGGGTGAGTACCAAATCACACGGTACTCAACAAGTAAATCCCTAAACACAAGCTAAGGGAACAGAATACTGGTACTCCTACCACCCCAACCGAACCTCTACAACTACAACCTGCATAAAAATCAGCCCAACCTAACAGCTCACAGTTTACATAGCACATAGTTGAACAACAACACTCAGACAAATTCCTCCACAACAACATTTTGACAAATTACATATCCTCACCAAGAACATTTCAGCAAATTGCATATCCTCAACAACAACACTTCAAAAAATTATATAAACATCACAACAACAATTTGAAAAATTACATATCCTCAACAACAACACATCAACAAATTACATATCCTCCACAACAACACTTCCACAAATTATATATCCTCAACAACAAGTTCAATATTCATCAATGACAAGTGCCGCAGAAAATGCATTCACAAGATCAGCAAAACACATTATCAGGTTCACTAATGAAAAGTATGTGCAATGCAATATAAAGTATAGTGATGCATGTATTAACTAGTGTTATACACCCGATGTCTGTCAGTCCGGGACCTGCGGAGGACATATTTGTCCATGCATCGGTCCCGCTGCATGACACGACCCTCGATAATAGTAACCATCATGACGCATAATACGTCGCTCAAAATATAATATACATCGCGACGCGCGATATGTCCCTCGAAATGGTATATACTTTTTAAGTTCTCATTCTTTCTCAATGCACATAACACTTGTCACAACCATGTCTTAAAATAATGCAAATGACATGTTCACACAAATACAGAAGATATGAAAATTTTCATTGCATTGCACAATTCACAACAACATCAACAATGATTCAACAAGTCTTTCAAATCATTCTCCATTATTAAGACATTACACACAAGCCATTATTCATATTGCCTTTTGCTAACCTTCCTTTTATCAGTAGAATTAATCAATATGGACAAGTCAACCCATCACCAAGTCATATTACTCCCAAACATATACCACTAGGAAATAAACGCATTTCATACACTTAGCAACGGTTTAGAAATCCACTTGCCTCAAATAGTCGATCAATCATCCCGAGACTTGAGTTTTGCTCTTTCGTTAAGCTTCCATATCAACGCAATTCATTCACATAAGCATCATAATAAGAATTCAAGACTAACAACACTCATATTACTATGTGTCTAGACTTGATCTCAAAAACATACATCAAACCTATAATCAAGTTACCCAGATATTGATACCAATTAATATGTCAACCCCTATAGTACTAAAATTTCAAGCATGGGGTTAAGTCATAATTTCTCAAAACAGTACAACTCTAATAACTTTCATATAATATAATGTACCCTTTATTTGATTATTTACATTAATATAACAAAAACATGAATAATAATTTTATAACTCTAAGAAAATTGTGAAACCAAAAGTTAGGGAAATAATCACTAAACATAATTACGAACCGTTGTATAAAAATCTAAAATAAAATCATCAATCATCATAACAATTACTTTACAACATGTGGCAATCGTTAATGTAGCCACAAAGATCTTTATGTCCAATTCTTAGTGCCCATATTTTAGCCACAAAATTTAGTTTTGCAACATTCAAATTATAAACTTTTCCCTAACCCAATATAATAATAAACTAATAATAATAATATAACCACTAAGAATGTAATTCAATTCATCCTTTCAAATGATCTTAATTAACTGATGCAATTTCGGCACCACTCAGATTGTGTTGGAGTGTGACGTTCTCCTCCGAATGTTATCCTTTTCCTTTTTCCGTCAATAGCTATTTCAAGATTCAACATTAGGGCTTTTGGCCCTTATTTCTTTTATTAATTTATTTATTTTTTTTATTTTTATTTCTATTAATTTTAGCAAAAGAATAATCCTTTATTAAATCTGAAAAATTATGTCGCTTATTCTTATAAGTCATAAATTATTTATAAAAACTACAAAAAAGGATTAATATAAAAATAATTTGTTAAAATTCATAAAACGGCTAAAAGGGTCGTTCAAAATTTTCTTATAAGGTAGGATTTGAACCAAAGTAATAATATTCATTAAATTTTTTGGTAACAATAATAATTATAAATTACATATTTTCCAATTACATTGATGTTATTGAATTATTGAAGAAGTTTTTATTGTGTCATTCTTTTTTGTGACATATATTTAGTATATTAATATTAAAATTGATTAAAAAAATTTAGGTAAATATTTTTATTGTATTTATAGATTTTCAAAATTTGTTCTATTTCAATTATTTTTATTTCTTACTATAGTCATGCTTAATCAAAGACCTTCCACTTTTATCTTTTACAATATTGAAATATTTATGATTTAACTTATATTCATGTAAAAATAATTTAAGCGCTTAAATTGAAAGTTTAATGTTATTTGTGCGTGTTGTAGAGCATTTTAAGACTTGTAAAATATACTCTTAACATATAAAATGTGAAATAATATTGTAACAGTAAGAAAAGTCGAAATTATAACGCAATTGAAAATATACTAACCACTTTTGAATATTTTCCTACACTTTATATTTCATTATAGGTTCTTACAACGATACAATGAAATTTGTGTCCTGTTTATCCAACGACCAGATATTTGAATATGATACAATATATAATGAAATTGTAACATCTTTTCATAGAAATAGTTAAATTTACAAAAATCTAAACTTGAAATAGCTAAATTGAGAATTTATCAAGTTATTCTTAAGTTATTACTTTCTGGGTTTACTTAAAACAATCATAACTCTCCGAACATGAAAAGCTAGGCGGCCCATTAGATACGAAATGAAAGGTCGTGGAATTCTCTTTCCAAAGCCATTGAATTAAGTAACTCTAGAGTTCGAATGAGGGACATTTACTAGTTTAATTTTATATTGACGAGTTACAAAAGATACCCGCAATAGTGAGAGGTATTTTGGACTTTTCTTACCCAATCATATTAAAACAAATTTAGTAATATTTTATGGTCATATCTGGCATGGGTGAGTTTGACAAATCCTAAATTAAGCTTTGGGTTTTAGAAGAGAGTATAACAAGAGAAAAAGAAGAGAAAAGGAAGAACGAACAAGATCTCTAACGATTCGAGGACCAATAAACACTAAACTACACCTCATCCAATAATAGGTTTGGGCGGTCGTTATGTTAAACAAAACTCATCGAAGAGTTGGGTTGAACCCATAAGGAACAGTACAAATTTGAATTAATTTATGAGGTTATAAATATAACCTAGTTGGTGATAGGAGTAGAAATTTCCAAAAAATATTTAAGAAAATCGAAGGGGTTGATAATCAATGTTAGATGGGGGAATTAGTTTGATAGTTCGAAAATAAGACAAATAGATATATAGAGGAATAGACAATGTAGAGAGGAATTATGTAGATGTGATTGATGATAAGCTACTTTAGTTGTATGAATAATTTAAATTTACTAACTATTGCTAAATATCAATAGGTAAGCTAGACTATAGATGCAATATCTTTTTCTTGAACAACTATTGCAAATCATGTGGGTTCTCTCGATCCTCGACAAACTTAATAATATAAACAACCCACAATCTTTATTTATCTACTCTCTTAAGCTAGATAGGTAGAATCGGGTTTAGGATTTACTGCCACATAAACCGAAAAACTACAATCATTAATCTTATTACTTGGTTCTAAAACCCTTGTTCTAAAACCTCTTTCTCAAGCAAGCCAAAACTCTAAGTTAGACTTGCATTTGTGACAACTATTCATAGATTAATATACAACTATCGGTTAAACTCTCTTCGATCATAACACCTCATACCCAAAACAAACCTAAATGCATATTCAGAAGTTGCCGGCAAGACCCACGGTAGACACCCACGGATTTTAGGGTGACCCATGGCCCGTGTGGTGGCCCGTGATTCACATCTGCAACCCCCCATAACTCCGTCCTAGAATTTGACGTCCATACCCAAAGACCTTTTGTTAGACCATTTATCGTGGTCCGCATCCGTAGATCAGGTCCCTAGAAACCAGCCTCCAGTCACGGCTAACGGTTGACCAGCACTATAAGAAAAACTCTTACTTAAAACCAACATTGAGGGTCTAGCTGCTAATCCCGTCTTTAAAGATATATGTGTTCGAACGAGATTGTATTTTAATTCTTATTTGTATATTCTATTGGAATATACTAAATCTGGCTCTAGATAAGATACTAAGGGGTCCCAAATCCCAATTAAAAAATATAGGGCACAACTTTCAACAAAAATTTAATAGTAAATTATTACCAAAAACTTCTTTTTCACCAAAATTTAGGTTCAAGCGGTTTTTATCCAAAAAAGAAAAACCTTCCTCTATTTTCTAAAAGTAGATCCGAAAACATGAAAAGCAAAAAAAAAACTTTGTCTGCTGGTCGCATATTCCTATAGCTAATCGATTTTTCATCAACAATTGATCGTTGTTCTTCGCTCAACTTCATTAAAGACTTTTCCGTCGCATCTCTATCTTCTTCATCGTATAGTTGTTTTGATAAGTTGCTCGGAGAAACAGACCGGACATGTTATTCTTAAGTTATTCTTCTTATTTTTCTTCATCTTTTCTAATATTAGATAGGTTAAAAGTCTCTTATTTTGATCTTTTTTTTATAAACAATCAATGAATAATTATTGCGTTTAGTTTCTAATAGCAGTGACTTGATTTTGCTAACTTTTGTATGTGCCTAAAGATTCATATTTTGTATAGAGTGCTCTTCTATTTGAAGTCTAATTATTTCACAAAGAACATTTACTTACTTAGAAATATTGTTGGAATGCATGCGTCCACTTATATTGATGGGACCAGGTCCTCAATACAGTAACAACAATGATTAAAAAAACAAATGTTGAAAGTAAAGATTGATAAGAAACTTTACGTGGACAACTCCTTGCTCAAGGGAGTAAAACAGTAACATGTTCTCAACAGGACTTTCCGAATTTCTTTCACTAATCTTCACCAAGTAAAAGTAAAAGTTAGTTACAACACGGGATTAGCTTTGTAATCTCCACACTAAGCAATGTCTCCTATCACTTAGCTTAGCTAGGGCAGATTTAGCACTTCCTACTATACTAATCCTAACGTGATTAATATATATTTTGAGAGAAAGAACCTACGTTACCTTTAAATAAGTTCTTATAATGATTCACACATGTTTGGAACGTTTCTTTCACAAATGAAATGAATCCTACTATATAAGAACGATGACAAGCAAACAAATGCAGCAAGTACATAAAGCAATAGAAGCACTTCTATCATGTTCCTTACTGTTTTTAAGCTTGAAAATATATCTGTTTGATTTAATAAGTTAATAATGTTCGTTTTTTTTATGTATACAAGGAAGAGTTATTATCCATCAAACAAACAACTTTGTCTCTTTTGATTGGTGAAGTACTCTACTGCTTTACCAATTCTTTGATGGTGGCAACTGTTATAGTTGTACAACCTTTAAATACTAAACGTGTTTTGATACTCTGTAGAGGACAAGGTCGCAGCACTTGTGAGGAGATCATAAAAACATCTGTGATTATAAGCACTTACCATTTCCTTTTTTTGATGGTGTAAAACAACTTGCATGACGTTTCACATGAGCAAGCACAAATTCATTCAATAACAGTTATTCCCCCTTAATCCCTTATCCAAATGCAACAAAACTTCCGCCTTTTTACATCATTGAAAAGGTGAAGCAGTAAGCATATCCAAGTAAAAATGTAAGGCAGATAAGAATTTGGGTGTAACATCTTGCAAATTCAAATAGCTAGGGAAAACCTTAGAATTTGAAGTAGTCAGTTTTGGAAATAATAAAAATCTGGAAATTTCTTAAGTTTGGAAAAAGTGAATTTTGGTTCAACTTCAAATGACCTAACTCCTAGCTCATGATGAGTTAGATGTAGTTCAAAATATAGTTGGAAATCCTTGGAACAATCATTCAAACGCCGCAAAGTTTGTGATATATCGAGTTCGGATGACTTAGACATGCCATTTGTGAGTTGGGTTGTTTGGTTATGGAATTGGCCAATTTGCATTTTAGAAGGGTAGTTTGGTCTTTTTCTTATCCAACAAATTTAAATTCGTTATTTCAAAATAATTAGAGGTCTAAGATTAATTATATCAATTTACAATTTTACCTAAAGAGATAGGGTTTTTGAGAGAAGAGAAAAGAAAAGGAGAAAGGAGAAGAGCGTTCAAGATTCGTCAAGATCGTCGAAGAATAGATTATGGATTTTGTTGGGGGTAATCCCTAAAAAGGTATGTGAGTCTTCCATAATGTTAGGTTCATTCACCCACGTGCCAGGAATGTCTGATTAAGTGTGATTACATTCTAAAAAGATGGATTTTTTAATTTTCTTAAATGTTGTTCTTTAATTTTCTTTCGTTCTTGATCATGGGTTGAAATTTAGGACTTCTTTGATGATATAAGTGTTGTTCTTGAATTCATTGGGTTAGATCCTTGTATATATGATGTGGTACATTAATTTATAGGGAATTTGAGTAAAAGAATCTAACTTAAAAAATTAAAGGTCAGAAAAATAGAGGAAAAAATCGGCAAATTTTTGCCTAAGGAAAGGTTCGGCGCGATGCACCCAATAGTTCCAGGATGGCTGGGGCAGCGCGGCAGAATGGCGCCTCAGTAAAATGATGTTAGCGCGGCGCGCCTTGAATGTACTTTTTTAACCCACTTTTCATTATTACGTCTAATTAAGGTTTTCTAAAGAGTTTCAATATTTCCTATTGATTCTTACTACTCTAAATGACTTCTAAACATATAGAAATCATCCAGAATCATGAATTACAACCTTTAATCCATAATTTAAATTCAAGGAATGTTTAGAGCCATGTCTAGAAAGTTCTTAGAGTTCTTTCAAGAAGTCTTTTACAAATGCTTTTAACTTTTTTTAAGACTTAAGGATAAAGTTGAGTAAAGGGAAAAGATAATAATAAGAAGTTCGTTTCAAGTGTCATAGGTCTTAAACAAACATTTTAACTTCATTTTTAAGACTAAAAGTTACAAAATAAGCTGAGAGTAAAGAGTTGAATTCATTTCTTAAAAGTTATAAGGGAACTAGGTATTCTTAAAGAATTTAAAAATGTTTTTATATTTAAGATAATAGGAAACTAAAATTTCCAAAAGAGTTTTGAGCAAGAAAAGGGAACATCGACTCCAAGATAGATTTTAAGGCTAAATGTTGAGTAATATCTAAGCCTAAAGAAAAAAGTTATTTTAAAAACACATGATCTAAGTATATTTTTGGGAGTAGTATTGAGCACCGATATGGGGATGAGAGTTCATAATAACTCAAGTCTCCATAAATCATGTAGCCATTATGGGTATTAACAGGTCATACTTTTTTAATAATCACATAAGTTAAGCTAGTGGATCCACTAAGTTAAGTTTGCTTTGTATTATGATGGCAAGGTATATGTCGGACCTTGGAAACGCTAGGTAAAGTGTTAGATCATCACTATTGCTCTTATGTTATAGTTGTCGGTTACAGAAACTTCGAGAGTAGTAGTTTCATGATTCCTCAAGAGGTTTTTCTTAGTATGAATAGGGGTATGGAACTTCATGCATGAATTGCACAAGTTGAATTTTAGAGGAAGCATGATATGTCTTTTATTACCATTATGAATTGACATAGGGTTGTTTTGTATTCTTAGATATATAGTAGAGTTATTTTGTATCTTTCATACACACAGAGTTTACAACATGTTTTTAAACAACAGTTCTTTAATATGCACTTGTTTTTATATGGATTAATATTAAAATGAGTTTACTTAAGTATTCATGAGTTGAGAAGAGTAAAGGTAAGTGTTTCTTTCATAATCTCGTCCAAGCTTATGTTGTTTTACCACTCCAAAATATGCATACTCGTACATTCAGTATACTCATGTTAGTGGTCCTGCATCTCATTATGATATTGACACAGGTAATTAGGATCAACATCATGTAGTGCATCCTTGATCTAATTGAGCACTAGGAGTAAGCGGTGAGCCTCATTGCATTCTGGAGGAAACATTTATTATTTTTCTATATCTGTTAGAGGGTCTTTTGGAGTCTGTCCTACCATCCATCTCAGTTTTGAGAAGGCTTCATAGATAGACAATCAAATGTTAGTAGTTCAGTGGTCTTTGCATTATTATTCTTATGTTAAAGATTTGGGTTTCCATTTTGGCCAAGTTAAATATTTATATCTATAAAATATTACACTTATCCTATTACTCAATTCAGTTCAGTTCTTTGATCATCAGAGTATTGAGTGTTATCTTCCGCAGAGTTAAGTAAGGAAGACCAAGGGTACGCTCAATGCCAATAATGGTTATTGAGTGTCATTTACCTCCAGGTTCTAGGCTCGGGGAATGACAAACATGGTATTAGAGCACAAAGTTAAAGATACCTAGGAAGTCTATGGAAACATATTTGTAGAGTCCTACTTATCGGATTGAAGCATGCCAGATCTACAGCAAGGAGGTTGCAACATTTAGGAAATACCTCACTTCTTTCATATTTCTTTCGTGTGTTACATTTTATCTCTAATTCGTGCATGTGTATGTTTAAGATAATTCTGATTTTAGAGAGGCAAAAAGGATGTTCAGTTAAGTTATGACCAACCAATGTCAACAAAGAGGAACTCGACAAGAAGCGGCTGACACTTCAAGGATTTGTGAGTTCTTAATGATGAATTCTCCAAGTCTCACTAGTTTGAGCACCACTTAGGTTCTGTAGCATTTCGTTGTGGAATAGAAGAAGGTTTTTGATGTGATACATGTCATTTATGCTGAAAGAGCCAATCTAGCGGCAGATCAGTTGAAAAATGTGGCTAAGACTTTATTCGATTTGCGAAAAGATGGGAGAGATGAGGATGCACCACATCTCTGTTGGCCTGTTTTGAATAGTCTTTCTTGGGGAATTTCTTCCCTTGATAATTTAAAGAGGCTAAGGTACGAGAGTTTCTTACCCTAAAGCAAGATTCATTGATTGTTCTAGGGTATGGGTTGAAGTTCACCCAATTGTCCCTGTATGCTCCTGAAATGGTTCAGGACATGAGGATCAGGATGATCTTGTTGGTCGCAAGCTTGGGTCGCGCAAAAAGTAAAGAAGGTAGAGCTGCAATGCTGATAACAGATATGGAAGTATACTTATTGATGGTTTATGTGTAGTAGGTTGAATAGTAGAAGCTGTGGGAAAGCAAATAGTATAGAAACAAGAGAACTATGACAAGGAATCAGATTGGGCAACAAAAGATTAATGCCAACCAGTCATCTTTCAAACAGAAATAGAAGGGTCGTACCCTATCATCTTCTAGCGCACATGAACCTAAGAAAAAGGGTGAGTACTATGGTCAGAATTCCATAGCTAAACATAAATGTATATGAATGATAGGGTGGCGCATCGGAGTAGTAAGCCTCCTACCTTCGCCAAGTGTGGTAGAAACCACTCTGACATTTTTAGTGAGGGCTCCAGTAGTTGTTTCAAGTGCGGTCAAGCATGGCATTTCACGAGGGAATGTCAAAAAAACAAGCAAGGAAGTAGTAATAAGTTCATTAGAGCGAAGTATTCATTAGTTTCTCCACAAAAATAGGGTTGCACCAAGGGAAGCAACTTTCGGTACTGGCAGAGGAACAAACCACTTATATGCTCTTAACAATACCAAGAGCAGGAGAACTCGGCAGATGTTTTCACTGTTATGATTTAAGTCTTTGACTTTACTGCTTATGTATTTCTAAACCTATGAGCAATTTTTATCTTTTTTTAACTTATGTTGCGATGAAATTTGATATTATTCTTGAGAAACTTAGTGAACCATTCAGTGTCTCCACACCTGTTGGTAAATCCATTCTAGAAGATAGAGTCTAGCGTGATTGTCATGTTTTCATCAATCACAAGAGTACCATGCCTGATTTAGTTTAGTTATACATGGTAGACTTTGATGTCATTCTATGTATGGAATGGTTTTTTCCTATTATGTCTCAGTTGATTGTAAAACTAGAGTAGTCAAGTTTCAATTTCCAAATGAGTCAGTCTTAGAGTGGAAAAGCAGTTCATTAGTGACTAAGGGTTGATTCATTTCGTACCTTAAGGTGCGGAAGTTAGTTTCTAAGGGGTGTGTCTTTCTCTTAGTCCGAGTTAATGACTCTAGTGTCGAGATACCTCCTATTTAGTTAGTTCTAGTGGTGAAAGAGTTCCCAGGAGTCTTTCTTGATGACCTACCCGAGGTCTTTCCTGAGAAATAAATAGACTTTTGAATGTAAATGTCAACATTGACGTTCACCTAGACATTGATGTTAACATTTATGATCACATTGACATTCACGTAGACGTTTATGTTCACATTGACATTCACATTCTTGCATTGATTTGAATGTTTACATTGATATTAACGATTACGTTTACGTTTATGTTTACGCGGATATTGACATTTATGTTGGCGTTCACATTTATATAATAAGGTTTTCATTGACTTTCACGTGGATATTCCTATATACGTTGATGTTCATCACGTGCATATTAACATTGACATTTACGTTGTCGTTAGCGTTAATGTTCATGTTAACAATCACGTTGATATAGAGATTTACATTTTCGTTGACGTTCATGTTTATATTAACGCTAACATTGACATTGATGTTATCTTTGTTGTTGGCGTTAACATTAATGTTAATGTTGATGTTCTTTTCATGTTTATTGTTAGGTTGACATTTACGTTGATATTGAAGCTGCTGTTCACAATCAGTTTCCATTGACGTTCACGTTCACATTGACGTTGATGTTGACGTTCACATCGAAATTGACGTTGATGATGACGTGCACTCAAATGTTAATGTTTACGTTGACTCTAATGTTGTCATTGACGTTAACGTATTTATTTATGTCAACATTGTCATTGACGTTGATATCGACTAACATGTTGACGTTAATTAATGTTCACCTTGACCATTACATTGACATTTACATTGACGTTAACATTCTCGTTGACTTTCAAGTAGACGTAACGTTCACATTCACATTTATTAATGTTGAAATTCACATTAATGATCAGGTTAACATTCAACCAGACATTGACGTTCACATGCACATTGATATTCACATTGGTATTCACTTTGATGTTAACATTCATGTTGTTTCTTACGTTTACGTTGGCATTCACGTTTATGTTGACTTTTATATTGACATCGATATTTACGTTAATTCTAACAATGATGCTTACATTTACTTTGATGTTGATGCTCACTTTATACGTTCATATTGACGTTGATATATACATTTACGTTAACGATGACATTTACCGTCACGTTGACGTTGAGCTGATGTTTATGTTTACATATATGTTTATGTTCACATTTATAGTGACGTTCATTGACATTGACATCAACATTCACATTGTCATTGGTATTTATATTGACATTAATGTTTACGTTGAAATTCTTGTTCACGTTCATATTGACTTCCACGTTAACATTGATATTTATCTTTATGTAGACGTTCACGTTTACTTTGACGTTCACATTTGTAACATTACAAAAATATACTCATGTAGTGAAGAGCCTATTAAGTTTTAAGAATAGGTATTGGGTATAAATAGGCATCCCAAGAAATATTTGACATATTAGAAAATATTGTATGAAAAGGTGTTGGCCAATTTTTCTATGTATTAATGAGCTTGTTTAAGAAATTTACCTGCAATGAAGACCCTAATCTAAAAACATAGATTTTCTAACATTTGCTCATTAGGTACGAGGCATCCATGTGTCAAGCCTAGGTACCATAGCACATGACCAATTAAAATGGGCATGTAGATTAAATAGTGCCCAAGGACGTAGTGAGGATCCTTTGGAAAATAAGTTAACATTCCAAATGAACCATCTAGAATAGGTAGTTAGGAAAGTACAAGCAACACATGTGCAAGTACATGTGAAGAGAAGGCCAAAGGAGAGGACCACCCTAACAAAATTCGGTTAGGGTAGTTAGGGGGAATGCGTGCACAAGGGTCCAACCATTCTCTAACCAACTCTAGACTATAACGAACTGAGTTAAGTAACTAACTAACCTAGGACAAACATAAATAAACCATCTAGTGCACCCGAAAACCTAAGACTTAATTGGGTGACATTAACCTAGTAACTAGATCAAGAAACATCCTAGTACCTAACCTAGGATGGTCCAAAAGAGTTAATTATGGTCCCAATGATGTAGGGGTATTTTAGTAATTACCCAATGTACCTTAATTTATTAAATATGGAATTAATTAATTAAGGAAAATTCACAAACAAAGACGAAATTCATAGAATTTTTTTCAAGATTTGACTAATTAAATGATTTCCTATTTTTAGTCAATCTAGGAGGGGTGTTTTAGTGATTAACTAATTAATTTACCTAATTTACTTAATTATCCTAATTTGAATGAGTCAATATCAGTTCCTAAGACATAGACTCACGTTCAAACATTAGAAAAATTCACGACGGAAAACAGTAAGCAATTAAACAAAAAACAGAAAAGTATCTCTCAATTCTCTTAGGCGTTTTTCAAGGTTTTCTCTGCTGGAATTATTTCTCTAAGAGTCCTTTCAAACGTTTTGAATTCATGAATGTCGAAACTAGGGTTGTTCCCGATGATATTGTTGAACGTCCATCTCCCTAGTTATCCTTGTTTTCGATTCTATAAGTATATAGATGTAATTTTGAACATGTTGGTTTGTGGTTCTGAATGATCATTAAGTGTAGGTTCCTGATTTGGTAATGACTAATGAGGCCTATATAATTGACTCATATGATTAGATTATTAGCTATATGTATTAAAGAATGATGTAATTCTTAGTTTTGTCTCGCGAATATGAAGTATTATTAAAAGTCGACTATTAAGTTTAGTTACTGTGAAATTTTAAAGTGTCGACTATTTTATGTTGAGGAGATCACTACAGTACTTTCATGAAACTAATTGATAAGGTTGGTGATAACATAATGAAAATGGTTTAAGTAAAGTTGTTACAATGTTGTTTCAAAGATTGATGAAAAAAATGGCTAATGACTAATGTAAACAAAATTAAGCATGACCAATAAAACTTTGAATTCATAACAAAGGGTATGCAAATCATTGGGATAAGCCCCAACATACTCTTTCCAAATGAACTATAAACATAGTAACTATATTGAGCAATGTTCATAATGTTTATAATGAATAGTATATAGCTACCAAAAGACATGAAACTAGTTAAGGTGAGTAATAACATAATTAAAAGTCTTTTAATTATGAAAGTTACCAGAATGGGGTATTAAAGGAAGTGAAACAAATCTCACTTACACCCACGACAACTATGTTAAACATAATCACATAACATGGTGTTAATAATCGTGAGACAAGTCTCATTAACACCCAGATGATAATGTAAGGTTAAACTCACATTTCATCAAGTAAAGAAAGGGATGACCAGTTATGCAAAGATTAATGTAAACCTCATAACTAGAAGCAAGCTTCCATAATGTTTGAGTAAACTCTACAAGATGTAAAGAAAAAGAAATTAAGCAAAGCACCGATAGACTAGAAATGAGCTTGTGCCAGAACATGTAAGCCTCATGAGATGAGGCTACCAGCAAGGCTGATAAGTAGTCTCCGTGTATCTCCTAGTCTTCGATTTATGTTGCTAGCATAGAAACTAGCCAACAGATTCCACCTAAGCGAGCTAGGTATGATGCGGTGTGCTTTGGCCGGTGAGATCACCACTTTTCGATGTGGGGAATACATTGGATTTCCTGCTTATCTCACATGATCTTTGTCGGTTAAATTCTCAAAGAATGTATTCGGTTCACTTTAGCCGCGAACCACCTCTTTTTGGTGTGGGGAGAACACTAAACATAGTTTCACTTTAGCCGGTGAACCACCCCCTTTCGGTGTGGGGCAGAAACTAGATTTCATGTTATCTCACATTATCTAGAATCACTTTGATAAGTTCATCACCCCTTTTCGTTGTGGGGCGGACACCGGATTTCATATTCGCTCGCATGATCTTGATTCTAATAATGTCCTTAAGAAAGCAAAAAAGAAACTTTAAGAGATGTATGTTCAAAGTGATATAATAAATTAAGAGCCTAAGAATATCAATCGTCAGTGTTTGATAAAAATGAAGTTTTCAGCAAATAATGGGTATGGCCAATGACTTCTTTTATTATGAAAATGATCAAAGCAAAACAAGATTGGCCTATAATGACTTATTATAGTATGCACATGATCATAGCGAAATAAGATTATATTATAGTGGTTTCTTATATTATGTAAATAATCATATAATAGGTATAACCAACAAAGATTGGCTTAATAAGATTTCATGCCAAATTGTAGTAAAACCATTTACTTAGTCCTTCAGATTACTTACTTGATTAGTTGTAGGTATGGGACTACAATGAAGCATTGCACTATTAAGTAAAACTTAGAATCAAAGGAGATCATTGAATTACACAACAACAAGAAGAAAAAGATTGAAAAATAAACTAAGTGTTGAAAAGGGAGTTCTCGGGGTAGGGAGGATCAAAATTCAAAATTTTTGCTTGAGTTGTTCTAATATTATATTCATGATTCTAAGGTCTTATTTTCATATAGAAAATGAGTTGTGTGCTTTGAGTGCATTAAAATTTTTCATATTCATAGCATAAATCACAAATAACGAATTAGGAAAGTCTAGTGATGTCACTTTCCAGAAATGGCATGTTGTTATAGGAAGAGCTTTCCTTGATCATGCATAGTCCTTATGTGTATGTGTGCACACACCCATACTTAGTATAAGTGTGTAATAACCAGACTCATCGAAGCTGTTTCAATTAGCAATCTCCAGACTTTGGTAGGTCTTCTTGAGTTCGAGGATGCTACATTTATCTTTCTAGCCTAGAACTTTAGACATAGGTAGTGGATGTTTTCCCTAGCATTTCTTTCCAGATGTTTTATTCGAAGCTTTGTATTAAGGACTTCTTGGCAAACTATTACGTTATATATTGATCTTTCCATTTAAATTGTTTCCATTTTAGTCTTTGAGCTCATTAGAATATTAATGTATATAGTAATCATATGAAGTCTTTGTATACTTCACTGTGTTTTAAAAGTTTTAAATTTTCCGTAAATTTAACTATATGATTATGATTAAAGCTAAGATAAGTCTTGTCTGCAACCTCTATCAGGTTAACGATGCCTGTTGCATTCGGATTCAAGAATCCATGTGTTACCATATTACCGTTGACATTAACGTTCACGCACAGTCGTTTATGTTGATGTTTACGTTGTTTTTTATGTTGATGTTCACATTTACGTTGACGTTCACATTTATGATGACACTAACATTTATGTTGACGTCCATATTGACGTTGACATAAACGTTCACAGAATCATTTACGTTTACATTGACGTTTACATTGATATTGATGTTCATGCTTATGTTGACGTTCACATTCACGTTGACACTAACATTTATATTACTGTTCACATTTATGTTGATGTTCACATTGACGTTGACGTCAATGTTCACGTGGTCATTGACGTTTACGTTGATACAAGTATTGATGTTGATGTTAACGTTGATGTTGACATTAATATTTACATTGACGATGACGTTCACGTTTACATTAACATTGACGTTGGCGATCAAATACACGTTGACGTTTGCAATCACGCTAATGTTGACCTTAACATTGTGTATCCTTGATGTTTACATTGATGTTCACCATGATGTGTACGTTGATGTTGAGATTAATATGGACGTTCACATAGACATTGACGTTGACATTGAGGATTACATTGATGTTTATGTAGAAGTTGACGTTCATGTTCACATTGACATTCCAATTGACTTTCACGTTAGTAATAATATTCTCCCTCACTCTTATGTTTAGGTAGATATTCACTTTTATGTTTATGTTAAGGTGACGTTAACGTTGACTTTTACATTTACGTTGATGTTCATGCTGATGTTGACATTGACATTGGTGTTTATGTTTACGTTAACGTTCACACTTATACTTTTACCTTCTTGTTGATGGTCATGTAGATTTATGTTGAAGTTCATATTGAGGTTAACGTTAACATAAATGTTGACATTGAAGTTGACGTTCACATTGACGCAGATGTTTACATTTATGTTAACGTTCACGTTTACATAGATGCTGACGCTGACATTCACATTACCTTTCACTTTGATGTTGACATTCAAATTGACATTGACGTTGACGTTAACATTCACATTGACGTTGATGTTTATATTGATGTTCATGTTCACGTTTATGGTGACGTTCACGTTAATGTTCACGTTCACGTTGATATTCACAATAAGTTGACACTGCCATTGAAGTTGATGTTTACATTGAAGTTGACATTGATATTTTTCACAATCAATTGACATTGGTGTTTACATTGACTTTTACGTTGAAGTTGACATTAACGTTGACGTTCACATAAATGTTGACATGTACGGTCATGTCAATGTTGACGATGACACTATTGTTGTTGACGTTGACAATGACGTCTATGTTGACTTTAACGTTCACCTTGACATTGACGTAAATGTCGATGTACACGTTGACATTAACGTAGATATTGACGTTCACCTTGACATTGATATTGACATTGATGTTCCCATTTATGTTGATGTTGACATTCACGATGAGGTTAACGTGCACGTTTACATTGACATTGATATTGACGTTCACGTAAACATTGGCATTCATTATGACATTTATATTCGCGCTGAAATCTGATATTTAGGTTGACTTTCATGTTTACATTGACGTTTATTTTTACATCGACATGGACGTTTACATTGATTTTGATGCTCACTCTAATGTTGACATTGACGTTTATGTTTATGTTGATGTTGCCGTTTATACATTGATGTTGTTGTTGACAATCACGTGGATGTTCACATTTACATGAACGTTGACGTTCATGTTCACAATAACATTTACGTTGACATTGATGTTTATATTGATGAAGATGTTTACATTTACATTGACATTGATGTTCACATTTATATTGACGTTCACATTTACGTTGACATTCACATTGACGTTGACATTAATATTGATGTTAACATTTACATGGATGTTGATGTTGATATTCACGTTGAGATTGACGTTAACGTTCACGTTGATGTTGACCTTGACATTTATGTTGACATTCACATTCATGTTAAAGGTGATTTTGACGTTCACGTTAACATTGAAGTTCACAATTAGGTTATGTTGACATTGACGTTTTCATTCATGTTATGTGGACATTGACGTTGCCATTGACATTGATGTTGACATTTATGTTAACATTGATATCGACATTGATGTACATGTTAACGTTCACCTTGACTTTGATGTTTATGTTCAACTTGACATTGTATTGACGTTCACGCTCATGTTGACGTTCACGTTCAAGTTCACATTTACGTTGACGTTCATGTTCACATTTAAATTGACATTCATGTTCACATAGACGTTGATATTGATGTTCATTTATATGTTGACTTTGGCATTCCAGTTCATGTAATGTTGACGATCACGTTGACGTTGACGTTCACGTTTACATTGACATTTACATTAACGTTGAAATTCTCGCCTACTCTTTCATTTATGTTGACATTAAGGTTTATATTGATGTTTACATTGATGTTCACATTGATGTTCACATAAAAGTACATGCTTACATTGACGTTCACGTTGATGTTGACATTCACATTTACTTTAACTTTGATGTTTATATTGACGTTGACTTTCAAATTGACGTTGACGTTTACATTTATGTTGACATTTATTTTTATGTTGACAGTGACTTTGACTTTCACATTGACGTTAATGTTAACGTTTATAGTTTTGTTGACATTGATATTCATGTTCATCTTGACGTTTATGGTGATGTTAACATTCATGTTGATTCTTATATCTACGTTGACACTAACATTCACGCTGACGTTGACATTGACGTTGGCATACATTTTGATGTTCACATTGACATTAACGTTCATGCAAATGTTGACGTTTATGTTTATACTGATGTTGATGTTGATGTTAGCATTCACGTTGACGTTGATATTTACATTGACGTTTACTTTCATGTTCACTTTAACGTTGACGTTTGCTATAACATACACGTTGACGTTGGCGATCACATTCACATTGTGTACGTCGACATTCACTTAAACGTTGACATACACATTTACATTGACTTTGATGTTGATGTGTACGTTGACATACACATTCATATTGAAATTTAGGTTGACATTGACGTTAACGTTGACGATCACGTTCACATTAACGTAGATGTTGACGTTCATGTTCACGTTGGCATTCACATTTAAATTCACATTGACACTAACATTCTCGCTGAATCTTACGTTAAGGTCGATGTTCATGTTTAAATTGACGTTTATGTTGACATTAATGTTGAACTTAACATTTACATTGATGTTCACACTGATGTTGACGTTGACACTTACGTTTATGTTAACGTCACATTAACATGTATGTTCATGTGTATTTACATTGACATTGATGTTTACGTTTATGTTTATGTTGACTTTTTTGTTGATGTTGACATTGAAATTGACATTGACTTTTACATTTACGTTCACATTGACATTGAATTTGACGTTCACGTTGACAATGAAGTTAAGGTTCACGTTGATGTTGACATTGACGATCATGTTCACGTTGAAGTTGGACTTCATGTTGACGCAGATGTTTATATTTAGGTTGATGTTCACATTTTCGTTGACGCTAAAGTTGGCGTTTAGATTAACGTTGACGTTGACATGACAATTCACATTGACGTTGAAGTTGACGTTTGTCACACTAGGAGAGAATACCCTTGATGCGAATGGCGTCGTCGTTCACTCAGAGGACATAGACAAGCCCTTAGCATTCATCATAACATGTGATTAGTAAAATTTGTAGAAAATTAAAACTTTTACCTTCTACTTGAAGTATGCTTAGACTTCATACTTAACATTCATAAAGACATACAATTTTCTAAAAATATGTTTCACATATAAAACCATCTAATGAGTGATTAACTGGACTTATCCAATATATAGTCCATTCCTAAGCTAGAATATTTAAAAGATAGCATCTCCAAACATGAGGACTTACTAAGACTTGGACAAAGAGTTCCAATCTTCTTCAAATAGACCTCCTTAAACTTCAATGGCTGGAACCTACAGTTGTATTAATATAAAGTAATGGGGTTAGTACGCCACATGTACTATGTATTGGTATATGCACATAACATATAAGGACATGCATGAACAAAGTAAATTCATAATCCAATATAAACCATGCAAAGTCATGTGAAAGTCTTCAATGCATATACCATATAACAGATACAAGTTAAGGATTCCATCCACTTAGAGCATGATCATAATCAAAGATATATTATCATAGAGTTATGTTAACATTCATATTCAATAGATAACATATACCTAATGTACAAAACACTTAACAATGATCTCATCCCCAACCTACAAGAGCAATTGTCATGTGAAGCCCCATAACCTCACACAACTAAGTAGATAAGATAGGAGACTATGAGTACACCTTTGCTTAATATAACTTGTAGCATAAGTATTCATCGCTTCATTTAACAATATAACTCAATAACATATTCATCACAATGACCAACATCATATGATAGTACCATCTTGTATCATTAAAAATATCTTTCTTGTTATAATATTACATAAGAACAATATCCTATGACTTCCATTAAAATAACTTTTGCAATGTCTAGATAGAGTCCCATTTCCCTACCTCTACTAAGTAGACCCCTCCAGTCAGCCTAGTGAACGTTAATTTGCTTGTCTTTTATTTTACATGAAGGAACATATGCCTAAACCGACATAGACGATGTGAGCTAAACATGGAATCCGGTGTCATAAAACCCCACATTGAAAGAAGGTTGTCTACCAGAAAAAGTAGAAATAAACATGACATAGCTTTCTAGGTGGATCCACTAGATATTATCCTATGGTGGCAACATAGTTCAAGAACTAGAAGATGTATTAGAGACCCATAGTTCCACAATACATGGCAGCATGAATCTTATGAGAGTCATTGTGAACTTACCTTCCAACTAGGGAATGGACACCTCTCATATCTTGTTCGTCGGTGCTTAGATTAAGTCCCAATCTTGAATAACCAATAAGTTGTCTTTTGTCATAAAATTATCATAGGTAATAGGAGATGAACTCCTTGTATTAACATGGTCGTGAGCTCTTTAGCATTAGATGAGAATTTCCTTTAATTCTAACTATCCGTTTGTGAGATTAACATAACATAATCATATTGTGTAAAACATACAAGAGAGTATCGTAACTTCCATTTATCATGTTCTTTTCATGATCTCACAAATAACATGTTCATAGCGCAGCATATACACATAACAACATCATACATACTTCCATAACATAGCATCATAATTTATAGGCTAATATAAACATTGTAGAGTAATCACAACTTTTGAAGACTTACCTCATGCTTCCAAGAACATTATTCAAGAACTTAGTTCAACTTACAACATTCACAATCATAACATAATAAAATACTCAATAGCAAAAAAACGAACAGCAATACAAATCATAAACAAGATCAATTCATAATGTACGGTAAATGAAATGGTCATTTAAGAGTTCATTCCAGTGTTAGTTGATTCTATTCTTAGTTCCTATCCCTACGTTTTCATATTTTCAATTAGTAGAAACAATTATACGAAACCATTATCAAGATAAATACATGCTTCACACGATATTCAGACATACTAACCACATACTCATAAATTCTTGTGAAATAGACCATGGAAAAACTTAAATTTTTATTGAAAATCATAAATCTAGACATGAGAAGAAAACACATTTTGTAGAGTAAAAACCCTAGTATTTGATGTTTTTGAAAACTTATCTTTGAAATGACCTCTTTTGAAAGGAATATCAAGAGTTAAAAAACCCAGAACTTATAGATGAAAATCCCATGAATTTTTTTATGAAAACCTTGAAGTCTTTATCTTCTTCCTTAAGATCTTGTTGTTGTTCAATGACGTTTGGAAAAGAAAGTGTTCTTGAGAGAGATGAGAGAAACCTTGTTTGATCTGATTTGGGACGTGTAAAATTGGTCTAAAACTGACCTAATATCCATATATAGTCGTCCTATTAATTAACCAAAAGACCCTCCACTTAAATGGGTCTTTTTAAGAAGTTAAATTACCAAAAATACGACTTTAATTATTCTGGTAAGTAGATGCGTGTCGCGGGTCCAAATCCCGTCATTTTTATTGAATTTTTAGTTGAGGCAGCGAGATGCATGTAAACCTCGCATCGCGAGGCTGCATTTAAAATCTTGAGGCAGTGAACTGCGTGTCAAGCTCGAGTCGCACGCCTTGCCTCCAGTTTTGCCTGCTCGCAGGCTGCCAGACAGACTGCCCACCCATGTTTAGGTCCTCCCCAAGGACTCTTCGGCTGGTCCTTAGAGTGTCGTTACCAAACATTTTGGACCCTTTTTACTACATACTACCTATACAAGGTCTCTTTGCATGTTTTGGACTCAATACTAGCAGCCCAACCAATCAAGAGCATAAAATTATAATGAGTCACAGTTCATAGGAGTATATCACAACTCCACACAACACAAACCATACCATTACACACAGTACTCAATTCATGATGCATTATATATTAGAGATCCATATTCACAACACATAATGAGGAATTTCATTCTCAACCTTATCATAAGATCAGAA
Source organism: Solanum pennellii (assembly GCF_001406875.1). Lineage (NCBI taxonomy): Eukaryota > Viridiplantae > Streptophyta > Magnoliopsida > Solanales > Solanaceae > Solanum > Solanum pennellii. Next base: position 17,255,032 of record NC_028643.1, read on the forward strand.
TGTATGAATGAATTACCATGCTATCGTTCTTCTCAATACAACAACAAAACAACAAAATCCCAGGAAGACACATGCATACATATTTCACATAAGTTAAAGAATAGAATATGCAAGTATTTTCTTAAAACTCTAGTCGGTTCTATCTTTTACCAAAGATGAATGTCTAACATTAAGGAGTAAATAGATGAGGGTAGCTGGACTTCATGTCTGCTTCAGCCTCCAATGTTGCACCCTCAACAAGATGGTTCCTCCATAGAACTTTTACAAAGGCAACCTCCTTGTTTATCAACTTCTTCAGTTGCCGATGTAGGATCTAAACCGGAACTTCTTCATAAGAGATATTCTCATCCACCCCTAAACCGTCAATAGGCAGAATGGATACCGGGTCGCCTATGAATTTCTTGAGCATGGAAACATGAAAAATCGGATGAACCAAAGCTAGTTCACTAATTAGTTTCAACTCATAGGCAACCTTCAAAATTTGTTGTAAAATCTCATAAGTACCAACATACTGGGGAATTAACTTCCCCTTTCTACCAAATCTCATCAACACTTTCATAGGTGACATCTTCATGTAGACATGATCACCTATTTCAAACTCGTGATCTCTTCTTCGATTGTCGGCATAAGACTTTTGCCGCTATCGGCTGTGTTCAATCTATCTATTATGATTCGAACCTTATCTATAGCTTGATAGATAATATCTTGACCAAGGAGTTTATCACTGACCAACCTCAATCAATCAAACCGAAGATCTACACCTTTTACAATAAAGAGTTACTAAATGTGCCATGGAGATATTCGAATGATAGCTATTGTTGTAAGAGAAATCAATCAAGGGTATGTGATCATCCCAACTTCCCATAAAATCAGTGACACTGGGTCTTAACATATATTCAAGTGTCTGAATGATACTTTCTGCTTGAACATTTGTCTGAGGATGAAAAGCGGTATTAAGTTTCACTTGAGTACCTAAACCCTTTTGAAAAGCCTTCCAAAAACTAGATTCTTGCATAATCTTCAGCTGTGTAAATAAACTTAACGGGAATAAAATGGGAAGATTTGGTCAACCTATGCACACTAGGCTATATTGAATCATTTTGCTTTATGGATCTAGGCAACCCAACAACAAAATCAATATTGATGGCTTCCCACTTCTATGTAGAAACATCCATGATCTGGGTTAAACTTCCGGGATTAGGATGCTTTGCTTTAAATTTTTTGTAGTTTAGACACTTAGCAACAAACTCGGCGTTGTCCCTCTTTAAACCATCCCACCAATAGATCTCTTTAAGATCATGATACATCTTGGTGGCACCCAGATGTATAGAATAGCGAGAACAATGAGCTTCTTCTAGAATTTATTTGTCAAGTCCTCAACATCGGGTATAGACAATCTCCCTTTGTACCTAAGAACACCATCGTCCATTGGGAGAATAACTCAATGAACTTTCCATGTACCGATTCATTTAACTCCATCAACAATGGGTCAAGATTCTGCTTAGATTTCACCTCCAGCAACTAAAGATGAGTCACAATTATGATTGATCATGAAACCACCATTTGGAGAATCTTCCAACCGCACACCTAATCGAGCCAACCTATGAACATCTTCCCAATGTTCTTTCTTCTCTTCTTTCACATGAGACACACTACCCATAGTCATACGACTCAAAGTATCCACAACCACATTGGCCTTGCAAGGGTGGTAAACGACACTCATGTCATAATCCTTCAACAATACTAAACATCTTCTCTATAGAAGGTTCAACTCTTTTTGTGTAAAAACATATTGAAGTCTTTTATGGTTAATAAATACATCAACATGCACACCATTCAAATAATGTCTCCATATAGTCAAAGTAAAGACTACCGCAGCTAACTCAAGGTCAGGAGTTGGATAATTTTTCTCATGAACTTTGAGTTTCCTAGAAGCATAATCTATCACCTTACCATGATGCATGAGGAAACATCCCAAGCCCACTCAGAAAGCATCACAATACACTAAAAAGCCTTCATTACCCTCCGATAAGTTTAACAGTGGAGTAGAGGTAAGCTTATCTTTCAACTCTTGAAAACCTTTTTTACAAGCTTTCAACCACTCGAACTTCACACTCTTTTGGGTCAAATATGTCAAAGGAAAGAAATGGAAGAAAATCCATCAACAAACCTTCTATTATATCCGGCTAGACCAAAGAAACTCTTTATATTAGTGTGAGTCAAGGGTCTAGGTCGATTTCTGACTGCATTCATCTTCTTCAGATCAACCTCTACACCATCATAAGAGATAATATGGCCAACAAAAGCAACCGATCTCAACAAAAATTCACACTTGGTAAATTTGGCATAAAGCTGGTGTTCTTCGAGGACTTGCAAGGCTAATCTCAACTGACTCGCATGCTCATCTTCATTCTTTGAGTATATTATAATATCATCAATGAACACAATCCCAAACGAGCCGAGGTAATCTCAGAAAACTCCATTCATTAGGTCCATAAACACCGCCAGGGCATTATTTAACCAAAAATAAATAACTAGGAATTCATAGTGACCATATCTAATTCTAAAAGCTATATTGTCAACATCTTCACCTCTCACCCAAAGTTGGTGATATCCCGATCTTAAGTTAATCTTGGAAAAACAACTAGAATCTTGTAGTTGATCAAATAGATCATCAGTATTAGTGAGAGGATAATTGTTCTTTATGGTGACCTCATTGAGTTAGAGATAATCAATGCACATTCTAAGGGACCTATGCTTCTTCTTAACAAACTAGACTGGAGCACACCATGGAGAAATACTAGGGTGAATAAAACCCTTGTCTAGTAAATCTTTGAGTTGGAGCTCAAACTGTTTCAATTCAACCGGAGCCATCAGAAATTGAGGAATGGAAGTGGGATTCATATCCGGTAATAAAACAATGCAAAAGTTATTTTCCCATTCCGGAGGAACTCCTAAGCTCATTAGGAAATACTTCTGGGAATTCTCTCACTAAAGGGACTGACTCAATAAAAAGAGTTTCACGTTCTAGGCCCTTACACCTCACCACATAGTATAAACAACCCTTGGCTATCATCTTACAAGCCTTAAAACAAGAAATAATATGACCCCTTGGCATAGAATTTCCCATCTTCAATTCTAGAATAGGTTCATTAGGTAATTGAAACTTTACTACCCTTGTTCTACAATCTAGGGAAGCAAAACATTATGAAGCCAATCCATTCCCAAAGTAATATCGAAATCAAACATGGCCATTTCTACTAAATCAACAACTGTAACTCTATTCGCAGCATCATAGGACATTTCCTACAAACACTTTTTGAAACTACAAAGTAACCCATTGGAGTACAAACCGAAAAGGGTTCAATCAAAACATCGTGAAGTACATCAAACTTCCTAGCTACCAAAGGTGCAACAAAAGAATGAGTAGCACCTGGATCAACCAATGAATAAACATTAACAGATAAAACTTGTAACATACCCGTCACAACGTCGTGAGAACTTAGCCTTTAGAGCATAGAAACAGTTCCTTTTTGGATATTCATAACTAGGACCTCTTGGTTGAGCTTGGCTATTCCCCTTACCTTGAATTTTCACATTAGGAAAATCTTTCACCATATGGACACCTTTTTCACAACCATAAGAAGTATTACTCCCAACAAGACATTCACCCACATTTTTCTTACCACACTTACCACAAGTTGGTCTCTCTCTTGGTGGATCAACATTTCTCCCTTTTTGAGGTTTAGTATTAGAACCTCTATCATTGCGATTCATGGAGAAATTAGAAGGAACCTGATTTGAAATCCTCTTCTTAAACATAGGCTTGTCTTGCACATCAAGCCTATTCTTAGAGGAATTAATTCCTAAAGACCTTGCCTTCTTAGATTCCCTATTCTTCTTTCTTAGACGATTATACTCAACCTGTTTAGCATGAACCATTAACCTAGAAAGATCCATATTGTCATGAAGCATGGATGCACGACATTATTCTTCACGCTCTTCGGATAGTTAAAAAATGACTCATCTCATCCCTATCATTAGAAACCAAGAAGGAAGCATATATGGACATCTTAATCAATTTTGAGGAGTATAACTTAATTATCATACCTACTTGCCGAAGGTTGATGAACTCCTATACTTTAGCTTCTCTTTGTTCCCTTTGAAATAATCTGTCAAATAAGGCCTTTTTGAAGATCTCCCTAGTCACGGGACGACCTCCTAGAGCCTTACTATCCTTCCACTAGTTGTATAATTCCTTAAGTTGGTAAGCAGCAAGTTCATCCTTCTCAGTAGTACTCACCCCCATAGCAAAAAGAATCTTGTAGACCTCATCAAGGAAGTCTTGGGGGTATTCATCAACCTTATATCCAAAAAACATAGGAGGATTCATCCTCATAATATTTCTCAAACGGCTAGCGATAGTACTAGTATGATGGTTCTCTTGAGGTCCAAACTCTATGTTAGCTTGTGCCGTTATAGATTGAGCTTGGGTGGTAATAGCTTGGGCGATTTGGAACAGGGCCACCCTCACCTCACAATCACTAATAGGTGGAGGATTCACCATAACTTGATCATTTGCAACAAGTTGCACTTGAGGAGGAACTTGATGTCCTTGGGGAGTAGGTCCCGCATTCGCAATATCTTCACCTACTTTTATCGCGGCTGTCCTTGTTGTGTTCATCATCATTAACCACAAGAAAGGGATTAGACGCTAAATAACATATAGTGTCAAAAATCTAAAGGAAAAACATATGAGTATCAAGAAAAGAGATGTTTCCTAGTCATCACATAACCACTCATCCATAATTGTAGCGCTTTTCGCAACCATGAACAAGATACTTTGTAACGTCGTTTTGTGAGTCATTGATCCTAAGGATAATTAACCTATTGCTCTAATAGCAAGTTTGTCACACTCAAAGAGCATACCCCAGATGCGACCGGCGTCGTCGCCCTCTCAGAGGACTCAGACAAGCCCTTAGCATTCGTCATAACATATGATCAGTAAAAATTACGGAAAATTAAAACTTTTAAATTCTACTCGAAGTTTACATACACTCATACCTAACATTCATAAATACATACGATGTTCTAAAAATTTTCCTCACATATATAAGACCATCCAAAGAGTGCAAATCTGGCTTAATCAATATATAGTCAATATGCCATATAATCCTTAATACAAAAGAATCCAAAGAACATAATGGAAATTCCGTATATTGAAACTAATAAAAATCTGCCTAAGATAGAATATTTAAAAGATAGAATCCCCGAACATGTGGACCTACAAAGACATGGAGGAAGATTTCAAGCTTCTTTAAATCATCCTCCTTAAAGTTCAATGGCTGGAACCTACAGTTGTAGTAATATAATGTAATAGGGTTAGTATGCCACATGTACTATGTATGGGTACATGCATATAACATATAAGGACGTGCACGAACAAGGATCATTTATCATTTCTTTAGAAAGAATGCTTAGTCATGTGAAAGTCTTCAATGCATATACCACATAACATATACATGTTAAGGATTCCATCAACTTAGAGCATAATCATGAACAAAAACATATTATCATCGAGTCATGTTAACATTCATATTCAATAGATCACATATACATAATATACAAAACATTACCAATGATCCCATCCCCAACCTACAAGTGCAATGTTCATGGGAAGCCCCATAACCCACACAACCAAATATATAAGATAGAACACCATAAGTAAACCTTTGCTTCATATAACATGTAACATAAGTAGTCATCGCTTCATTTAGCAATATAACCCAATAACATATTCATCACAATGACCAACATCATATAATAGTATCATCATGTATCATAAACATATATATATTTCATTTTATCATATTATATAACAACAATATCTTAGAACTTCCCTTACAGTCAACATGTGTGATGTTAAAGGTTGAGTCCCATACCCCTACTTATAATGAGTAGACTCCTCCAGTCACCCTAGTGAACGTTCATTTGCTTGTCTTTCATTTTAAATTAGCGAACATACGCCTTAACTAACATAGACCATATGAGCTAAACATTGAATCTGGTGTCATAAAACCTCACACTAAAAAAAGGTGGTCTACCGATCAAAGTAGAACCAAACATAACATAACTTTCTCTGTGGATCCACTAGCTAGTATCCTTTGGTGGCAACATAGTTCATGAACAAGGATATGTATTACAGACCCAGAGTTCCACATTACATGGAGCCCTTAATCTCCTGTGAATCATTGTGAACATACCTTCAAACTAGGGAAGAGACGCCTCTTATATCTTCTTCATTGGTGCTTAGCTTAAGTCCCTTTCTTGAATAACATTTAAGTTGTTTTTTATCATAAACTTATCATAGGTCATAGGATATGAACTCCTTGTATAAACATGATCATGAGCTCTTAAGGATTTAATGAGAATTTCCTTTCATTCTAACCATTTATTGTGAGATTACCATAACATAGTCATTTTGTGTAAAGCATACAAGAGAATATCATAACTTGCATTTATCATGTTCTTTTCATGATCTCACGAATAGCATGTTCATAGCCCAGCATATGCCGATAACAACATCATAACATAGCATCATGATTTATTGGCTAACATAAACATTGTAGAGTAATCACAACTTTAGAAGACTTACCTCGTGCTTCCAAGAATCTTGTTGTAACATTCCGGAAAATTACATGTCCAGTAAAGATTCCAAAAGGTCTTTAAGAATGCGTATTGGGGGTACATAGGGAACCCAATGACCAATTTTGAGAAATATTGGGCATAGTATAGATAATTGGCTAAGGGGTATTAGCCAATTTCTATATAAACCCAAATAAGCAAAATATTGGACATATTAGAAAATATTGGGTTAAAGGGTGTTAGCCAATTTTCTAACATTAATGAGCTTGTTTAAGCAATGTACCTAAAATGAAGATCCTAATCTAAAAACATATATTTTCTAGTATTTGCACACAAAGTACTAGGCATCAAAGTGTCAAGCCTAGTTGCATAGCACATGATCATTTAAAATGATCATGTAGATTAAATATTGCCCCTATCATAGTGAAGATCCTTCGGACAATAAGTAAACATTCCCAAAATAACCATAAATAATAGTTAGTTAGGAAAGTGCAACCAACCCATGTACAAGAATATTTGCAAGACATGTGAAGAAGCTGCCAAAGGAGGGGACCACCCTAACCGAATTCAGTTAGGATAGTTAGGGGAAAAAACGTTCTCAAGGGACCACTCCAAGTGGGTCCTAACCTCCATACAAATTCTAAACTCTAACCTACTTCCCCATATAACTGACTAACCTAGGTCTAACCAAATTGGACCCATTAGTGCACCCAACAACCTAAGATCAAAATCGGGTTATTACTAACCTAGTACTAGTTAAGAGACAACCAACTACCTAGCCTAGGATTGTCCAAAAGTGTAACGACCTGTTTAGTCGTTTTGAGCATTAGAGTTATTCTGGGAAAAACTGTCAGGATCGACGGATCCCACGACGGACCGTCATGGGCACGACGGACCGTCGAGGGGGTCTCGTTCCAAAACACTTAGAATTCTGAAATTTGGGTACTGAGATCGACTCTCTGAACTTCGCGACGAAATGGCAGGACAGACCGTCGCAAGCACGACGGGCCGGCACAGACCCTTCACTGAAATTTAGTCTCTGAGCTTTCTGACGGACCTGCAGGACAGACCTTCACAGTCGTGACGGACCGTCACAGTCTCCGTCATCTCACTCGGGTCGGAATTTCTGCTTAAGTTTTTAAAGGGGCGTTTTGGACTATTCCTGCTTATAATTATAAAATTAGTGGTTTAATGTTAATAATTCAATTACTTGGGGGTTAAAGGAGATAACCTTGAAATAATTAGTGGGTTAATTTTATCATCTTTTATACTTAATTATATGCTAATTAGGGTAAAAGAAAGAGGGTTTTGAAATAAGAAAAAATAGAAAGAAACAGAGAGAGAAGGGAGAGAACGAACGAGTAGAGAAGAGAGAACGAAGAGGAAAGCGAAGATTTTGAGGAGTAGTTTGCGTGATCACGAATTCTTCGGTGGAGGTAGGTTATGGTTTATGCTATT
>NC_028643.1:17270327-17270502 GCF_001406875.1 Solanum pennellii
TGTGACGGACCTGCAGGACGGACCGTCACAGTCGTGACGGACCGTCACAGTCTCCGTCAGCTCACTCGGGTCGGAATTTCTGCTTACGTTTATAAAGGGGCGTTTTGAACTATTCCTGCTTATAATTATAAAATTAGTGGTTTAATGTTAATAATTCAATTACTTGGGGGTTAAA
>NC_028643.1:17270695-17270965 GCF_001406875.1 Solanum pennellii
TTTATGCTATTCGTAGTAAACTCTTAATAGCGAATGATATGTGTTGGGTAGTATTATAAAGTCTTCTATATGCTTAATTGTGTGCATGCATGATGTGATTTTATATGTATAATTGTGATGAAACTAGCATGATGAGGCTATTTAATCTTGAACCCTAATTTTACTTTATTATTGATGATGCCTTGGTATAAAAGTAGGCTTGATGAACTAAAGTAATGAGATTAGGGTATCGGGTGTCACGTTCCGACACCAGGATAGTATATGGATCGG
>NC_028643.1:17271538-17323238 GCF_001406875.1 Solanum pennellii
ATTTTGGGGAATAATAGATGTTGAATTTTAGAAGTTATTGAATTGGTTTTTAATTAATGAGTTTAAGTCTTCCGTATTACTTTCTGTTGATATTATATTGAAATGTTAGGGTTTAGGTTGGTTGGTTCGCTCACATAGGAGGGTAAGTGTGGGTGCCAGTCGCGGCTCGGTTTTAGGTCGTGACAAAAAGGTTAGTTATGGTCCTAATACCTTAGGGGTACTTTACTAATTCCCCTATGTTACCCAATTAATAGATTTAGAAAATTAATTAATTAATTTAAAAGGTCTAAAACCTAAAATAAACAGGAAACTTTTAAATTTCGGTTAATAGAAGTAAGGGACTTATTTCTCCAATAGAACTTTATTTCCAACGATTCAAAGATCTTGAAAACTAGGGTTGTTCCCGTTTTCTTGTCGAACTCCTTTGTCCCTAGTATCTTTTTCGATTCATTGTTGAAAAGGTTAGAAATCATGTTGTTTGTATGAGGTGAGGTCTTATCTTATGTGTAATATTCTTGAATTATGAATGTCGATTAAACTATGAAGTTGTGATCATATAAAATTAAGTGCTTAAAACGTGAATCAAGAATCGACGATGTGTTAGTTACACCCGTAATTGTTTTAAGTGTTGATGTGTTTGTCCGAATTTGCATTGCTGTTATTGTGACGTTATGAAGGTATTACATTCATCAAATATTAATATGATTCTGTCCAATATGTCTTAAAAACGTTACCCTGAAGTCATGAACCAAGATTAGTTAAGAGAATGATACTATATTTAGATGTGTCCAAAACTGTTATGTACGAAGACGATTACGGTTTGTTGGGCATACCTACTATAAATATGACTTGTTGATGATGTTGTGTTCATTAAATGATCGATTATGTTGTTCAAGATGTTTAAAAACATTATGTCTATAGTTATGTTATAATGTTGGCTAAAAATATCTCCATTAAAATCATAATTTGAGTGATTGTTTTACTTATACCAATAAAATGGCTAGCAATACATTGTCAAAAAGGGATGCGTGCAAATGGATATAAAATTATGTTAAATAAATAAAATATTTGCTAATGAATGATATACATATCAAACAAAGTACTAAGGAATGTATAATTTGCCTATGCCAACAAAGATGGTAATGTAATCTATACCCAAATGTTAATGCCAATACAAATCATATGTCAATCTTGTGTAGTAAGAGTATCAAATATATTATAAGCACTTTTAAACTATCAAATATATTATAAGCACTTCTAAACTAATTCAATGAACCCATAATCAAGGGAATGCCACTCATTTGGACAACTCCCAACATGCTCTAAAAGAATGACATATGAACTCATGAAACTCATTGAACTAAGGGCTCATCGTCCATAAATGATTATACGAATCTATTACACTAAAGTAAGTAAGTAACGTGAGTTATAACATAATTAAAGGGGTTTAAAGTATGTAAGTGACTAGAATGCAGTGTATAAGGATGTGAGACAAGTCTCACTTACACCTAAGCTACTATGTTAAAATAATACTCACGTATGAAGGTGTTAGAATGTGTTAGCCAGTCTCATTAACACCAAAGGATGATATAGAAGGAAAATTCACATTTCATAAATGTAAAGTAAGGATGAAAAGTCATCAATGGAGTAAGGAAATCTTTATCTAGAAGCAAGCCTCCATAAGCTTGAGTCAACACTAAAAGATAAAGAAGAAATGAACATTCACGTAATGAGGTGAGTAATTATGTTAATCTATTATGATAATGAAAAAGGAGAAAACATGATAAGATGCTAAGATAAATGGTGAGACAAGTCTCAACCAAGCCTAAGTAAATGTCAGTAAAAGTACTCACCTAAGATAGTGTTGAAAATCAAAAGACAAATCTCAATCATACTCTATATGTAAGTGTAAGGACAATTCACATTTCATACTAATGATGAGATGAGAAATAATCTAATGAGCAATGATGCCCTAATGCTAGAAGCCAAATTCCATTATGTAAGAGCTGAATATAATGGAACTTTATACTGAGCACCAATAGAGTAGCTGTGAGTGGTGATGCCTTCCTTTGAGAAGGGCAGTTGTTCACTTAACTCTCATGAAATGAGATTATCCGGCATGCCAGGTATGAGTCTCATTATATCTCCTAGTCTTTGAACCTATACCGCCAATATAGGGATCTAGCAGGGTTCGACTCCCTATATATGCTAGCATGTTTGGGTCACTTTGGGCGGTGATTCCACCTCTTTCTAGTGTGGGGCAGACACTGAATTTCATGATGCTCACATGATCTATGTCGGTTAAGGTCAAAGTTCCCAAAGAAAGAATGAGGCATATCCTCAAAGTATGAAAGATAATGAAATGAACAATATTGAAGGTGTTTGTGCTAGACAATCAGGAGTTAAAATCATATTCAAGTGATGACACTAGTTTATTCTTGGTTATAGCACTTCATAATACCAATGAGAGTCTTAAACTTCATCATACGTATATCCGGTGTTTACATCAGTATACGAATGAATGAAATAAATAATGTGAAGTACAAATGAACGAATGAATCATACTCTGTGTTTGCTAAAGAAGGCCCTCGGGTTAAGGTCCAATATTTTGGGCCCTCACATGAGATATCTCATGCTACATCAAAGATTCCAAAGTGTCGTGTATATGAAATATATAATATATAAACATGAAAGTAATAAAATCAATGGCATTATTAATTGAGAATTACTTATGAAAGGTAAATGGTGTAAAGAATGACTCACTATAAGGTAGGGAAATCATTCCTTAGTCCTTTCATTACTTACATAGATTAATTCTTGGTATGGGAATACCATGAATTATTGCAATACTAAGTAAAACATAGGACCAAATGAATTATTGAACTACATTACAAGAATAAGAAAAAGATTGAAAAATAATCTAACTGTACAAAGAGGAGTTCTCGACCTAAGAGGATCAAAATTCTCAAATCTTCACCCGATTTGTTTTAAAATTTTGTTGATGATACTAATGTTTTGTAATCATATAGAAAATGATTTGTGTGCTTTGAATGCATTAAAATGCATCATTTTCATACCACATCACAACTAACGATTTAGGAAAGTCTACAGACTAGGCTTTCCTGAAATAGAATGTTGTTAAGGAAGAGCTTTCTTTGATCATGCATAGCCTTATGTCTATGTGTGCATACACCCATACTTAGTACATGTGGTTTACTACTATTTACTATTTCGTAGATGCAGGTGTAGGGACAGATTGACGACTCTTGCAACGGTTTGGACATCAGCTTTTCTCCAGACCATTTAATAGGTCCTCTTGATTTCGAGGATGCTACAGTTTTAGACAAAGCTAGTGGATGTTGTTCCTAGGGTTTCTTTTGTATTTTAAGTTCGAACATTTTTTAATAAGTCCGTGTTTGGAAAACATATTTATGATATGTTCATATTCTATTTCGAATTGATTATTATGATAGATGGTTGTTACATTTATGTAGAGCTTAGTATATGATGAATTCATGAAATAACTATATGAAGTCTATGTATACTATATATGTTTAAAAGTTTTAAATTTTCCGCTAAAAGTGACCATATTAATGTGATGAATGCAAGAGGAGGCTTGTCTGTGACCTCTGAGAGGTCAATGACGCCGGTTGCGATCTATATTCCAGAATCCGGGGCGTAACACTTATTTAAGAACTTAGTTCAATGTACAACATTCATAATCATAACATAGTGAAATACACAATAGCATAACGAAGAACAAATCTTCAAATCATACACAAGATCAATCCATAATGTAGGTTAAAGGAAAGGATCCATCAAGAGTTCATTCTAGTCTTAATTCCAATCCCTACGTTTTCATATTGTCAAATAGTAGAAACAATCATTCAAAACCATCATCTAGATAAGAATATGTCTATCAAAAAATTCTAACATACTAACCCCATACTTACAAATTCGTGTGAAATAGACCATGGAAGACACTTAATTTTCATTGAAAATCATAAATCTAGGGTTGGGAAGAAAATATGTTTCGTATAGAAAAAATCCTAGTATTTGAGTGCTTTAAAACTTATCTTTGAAGTGACCTCATGGGGAAAGGAATCCCAAGAGTTAAAAAAACTCATAACTTATAGATGAAAAATGCACAAAAAATTGGATGAAAAGATTGAAGTATTTGTCTTGCTCCTTAAGCTCTTCATATTATTCAACAAGTTTAGAAAAGAAAGTGTTCTTGAGAGATATGATAGAAAACTTGTTGAATATGATTTGGGAAGTGTAATGTGGTCTAAATATAACCCAATATCCATATATAGTCGTCCTATCAATTACCCAAAAGACCTCAACCTAAATAGGTCTTTTTAAGAGGTAAAATTACCAAAAATACGACTTAAACAATTCTGGAATGTAGTTGCGCATTGCGGGGCTGAATCGCATCATTTTTATTAAATTTTGAGTTGAAACTGTGAGGTGCGCGTCAACCTCACGTCGTGAGGCTGCCTCTAAAATCATGAGGCAGTGATCTATGAGTCACGCTCGCGTCACACGTTTTGCCTCCAATTCTACCTTCTCGCAGGCTGTCAGGAAGCCAGCCCACCCATGTTTTGTTCCTCCCCAAGGACCCTTCGGGTAGTACTTAAGGTTTGCTTAGAGGATGTTTGGACCATTTGTACTACATACGACCTACCAAAGGTCTTTTTACAAGTTTTGGACTTCATTTGATACTTCAAAACCTTAACCAAACATGGGGATGTTAACAAGATCAAATTAGCTAGTTTTCAGACGTCAAGGTCTTTCTTTGTCATTTTTGATGTATCCTTTTTCAATTGAGTTTAATAAATTAATATAGGTCTTGAAACATCATTTTACATTTGACACGTTCACGTTAATTTTGGACGTTCAAGTTGACCTTGATATTCACAATCAGTTGATATTGGCTTTTACGTTAACGTTGATGTTGATGTTCATACAAATGTTGACGTTTATGTTCATGCTGATGTTTACGTTGATATTGACGTTCACGTAGATGTTGACGTTGGCATTCACGTTGACGTTAAAGTTGACAATCACGTTGGCGTTCACGGTCATGTTGACATTCAAATTGACGTTCACACTTATATTTGACGTTTACAATTCCATTGACATTTACGTTGAAGTTGATATTCACGCAAACATTGATGTTAAAAATTATGTTGATGTTCATGTAGACGTTCACATTTATGTTGATATTAACGTTTAAATTGAAATTGACGTTGACATTCCCATTGACGCTGACGTTTACATTCACGCTGTCATTGATGTATTTATTTGTGTTGCGTTGACATAAACATTAACATATACATTTATGTTGATGTTCATATTCACTTCAATGTTGAAGTTAACTTTCACATTGTCATTGATGTTTACATTGAACCTAACTCTGACATTGATATTTACGTTGACGTTAATCTTGTTGTTCAGATTGACATTCACATTAACATTTACGTTTAGGTTGACATTGATATTCACATTTACATTCACGTTCACATTTGACGCTGACGTTAACATTAATTACATGTTCACGTTCACATTCAAATTCATAGTCACGGTAACGTAGACGTTGACATTGATGTTGACTTTCATGTTGACGTTTACGTTCACATTAATGTTCATGCTAATGTTCACGTTCTCATTGACATTTACGTTGACGTTGATGTTGATTTTGATGTTGATATTAACGTTGACATTCACATTGACGTTCACGTTCACATTGACCTTGTCGCTGACGTCGATGTTCACATTGACATTGACATCGACATTAACATTGATCTTCACATAGACGTAGATGTTCATGTTTCATGTTTACATTCATGTTCATGTTGACGTTCACATTCAGGTTCATGTTAATTTGAAGTTCACTTTCTCATTTACGTCGACATTGACGTTGACATTGACATTCATGTTGACATTGAAGTTCATATTTACGTTGATGTTGACGTTGATATTGATGTTCACGTTCATCTTTCTATTGACGTTCATGTTCACATTTACATTGATGTTCAATACATTACATTACGTTTCTCGACATTACAATACATTACATTTATGTTTATGTTTACGTTTATGTTTACATTTACGTTGATGTAAGCGTTCATATTATGTTGACATTGATGTTGACACTAACATTTACGTTGACATTCACAATGACTTTAACGTTAACGTTCACATTGACATTGCCTTTGGCGTTGATGTTCACAAAAATATTAACGTTTACATTCACGTTGATGTTGATGTTGAGGTTACCACTGTCATTGGCATTGATGTTGACATTGATGTTTATGTTGTCATGAGACGAAAGCACCCCTAGAACCTAGGGTGAACCCACAGATCGTGGCAAGGCATACTTGACCCTTTGGGGTCTTGTACAAGACTTTTAACTATCTTTCATTACATAAGACATGAAAAGTAAAGAAGAATTAAAACTTTTCACGAATAAATTAATAAAAGGAAATCTTTAATAATACTAAAGAATCTCATCATCACAAGCCAACTTAACGACATGACATAATATCTTAGGGAGACAACCCTTTAGATTTAAAGAAAAATACATAACAAGTCTTCCTTATAAAACTAGGAAACATAGACTATGTCCTCGAATATATGAGGACATACCAAATCTTTAGAGAGTAGATTTCCAAAGCTTTTCCTTCAAACCTTCAAGAGTTTCCAACCTATATTTATAGAGTATAGAAAAAATGGGGTTAGTACAAAACAATGTACTAAGTATGACATCTGCAAAATCATATAAAAAGGGAAATTTTAGTAAAATAACCTTTTTTGACAAATAAGTTACACATTCAAGATTTAAGATTTAAATTGTATAAGGGTCATCATTTAATACATAAAGAAGGACATTCACGATTTTAGAAGAAAGGCACATATTACAGTAACGATAGGACTTCATAGTGAACTAGTTAGGACATTACAATGAATGGCATAGTCCAAGTCATGTGAATACTTTTCCTTTGAAGTTTCCCTAACCAAGTTATCCTTACACTCCCTAAGGTAATACAACAAAGTACTGACCATACACCCCCTTGAAGTAACATAAAGCGATCCTTAAGACCACCAACCATTAGCTTACCTCGTATGGTAGTCCAGTCCACACTCTTGGTTAAACATGTACAAAACATTCACTCATACGGACTTTATGAAAGTACCCTTCTCCAATAGGACCTTTAGGTCACACTAAGTGCAATGTGAGAGTAGCATACTATACTACTACTCCCACTTAGTGCTCCTAATGGATTACCTTGGATTGAGAACTTTACAATGACTTAACCAAAATTACAGTGAACTATGAAAAACATTAAAGTGAACTAAAACCTTTATAGTTAACCAAGTGACTCCAAAATTAGTGAACATCCAAGGTATTTCCAACGAGGAAGTAAACTCATTTTCGTAGAAGTTTCCCTAAACGAGGTTATCCTAAAACCCTACAATGGAAGACATGAAGGAAAAGTCTAAACACATCCTCCAATACTCACCAAAGAGATCTTTAAGACTACCAACCAAAGGCTTACTCCACTCGGGAGAACAAGTCACCACTCAATCAAAAGACATTAGAAGAACACTCAACAAACCACCAAAGACTTCTCTATCGGAATGCCTATAGAGTGCAATGGATAGATAGCATCCCATACCATCACCTACCCAAAGTAGTACACTCTTTTAGAAGGTTTGGCACCAAGTCTTCCCTTTTGGAAGGTCATATTTAGTGCAATGGATAGATAGCATCCCATACAACCACCTACTTTAAGTAGTACGTTCTCTTATAAGACTTAGTTCATTCAATTCTTTTCTGGGGGTTATCTTAATCAATATAGACCATGAGATCTAGACATCCGATATTAACCCCTATCGAATGAGGGATCCTTACTTGCCAAGAGTAAGGTCATACTTGTTATCTTTGACATCGCTTTCGTAATAGCTACACCTATGCGGGCACATAGTTAAGGGATAAGGAGATTACTATTGAGTATATCATTCTCTACTAAGGAGGAGTATTCATCACAAGAGGTACATTAGAATACAACATCTCTACGCACGAAGGGTAACCACCTTATATCCTCTCGGTGCTAGGCATAACTCATCATAGATTCTCAACATTATAATCTATAGGTTAAGGATAACTAGTGAACACCGTATCTCAACTCACGAAGGGTATTCATCATCCGAACTATCTCAGAAAGCTTTTGGGAGAAGTGAGGTTGCTACTAAACACTTCATCTCAACTCACGTAGAGTGTTCACCCGAAAACTCCCCTTTTTGCTCAACCTATCTTCATCCATTCATTTAAGTGTGTATGTGTACATGTGAGCACACCTTGCACATAAACAACATCTCATTAACATTAACTTCTATAAAGGCTTTAAACCTAAGTTCATTGATTCACACATTTTACATGCTCCACATAATCATATACTTCACTTAGGCATAATCTAAGCCAAACATGCCATTCAAGCTTCACGAAAACACAATACAAGACCATCTTCAATATAACTTTATTTAATATATTAGGCCTTCAAATCCACACTCACAATACATGCTAAATAATATCAATTTCATCAAATAAACATCACCAAGAGGGTGGACCATACCACTTAAGAGAAATCTCTAATAAGAATTATGCAATATATGAGAAATCTCTAATAAGAATTATCCAATATAAGGAACTCACCATTTAACCAAAACATCACCATCTATAACAAATTTCTCAATATGCATCATAATAAGTCCCTTAGTGCAGTAGCTAAATTATAATAACAACACAAGAAAACCAAAGCTCAAAGACTACAAAACTAAGCTTATATAACCCATTTCTTAAGCCAATATTAGATGAAAAGATTTTACATGATTTCATCGATGTTTTAACCTTAAATTAATCAACTAACATTAGAAAAATCATTATTAAGTTATATAAAACATTTCATGCAAGAACCATATTTAGAGTTGAAGATAGAAGAAACTAGCGTTGAAAACCCTTTTTTGAAATCCATTAGAAGGGACTCCTTGAATGAAAGATAGTTCAAGGATGGATACCATACTTCAATGAGAAGTAAACCCAATAATTTTGGTGAATAAACACGTCCAAACAATCCCTCCTTGCCCTCCTTGCCCTCCTTGAGTATTAGTTCTAATGGTGACTTTGAGAGAGTTTTCTTAGAGATGGAGTTTGAATACTTGAAGTGAGGGGTCTTGTCTAGGTGTAGGACTTCAAATTAATCTAAGATAACTTAAAAACATAAAAGTATCATACTAGATTCCTAAGAGCCTTGGGGTGAATTTACCCAAAATACCGCAAGCTGGCAGCAGGCGAGACAGCCTTTGAAGGCCCCCATCGACGCCCCTCAACGATGGAACATCGATGCGTCGACGTCCTGTTGATTATGGGTGGTGGTTTGAGGCTGCAACTCGCAAACTTACAGGCTTCATTTCCAAATGACGTACCAGGTCAATGAGTCGTCGCCTGTTCTACTGGTCGTCGAGTGGCTCGTCTTTGGACACTGTTTTTGGCAGTTTTTGTTTTACAGTTGGGGTCCTCTTCTAGGTTCCCTCATGGGTCCTAGTTGGAGTCATACACAAACATTAAACGCAAAAAATTCTTCTAGGTCGTAGAAACATCGCACATCCATTTTTATTAAAATGAACATGTAAAACTCACTCAAATACATCGAGACACCAGAGAACTCTCTAAGGCACACTTTGCGAACGTCATGGACGTTCTCTAGAGTTTGACATCCAAACTTAACCAAATATCACACACTGCCTAAGAACATCAACATAACTCATTTATATATTTCTCAAGAAACATTCATGAAGATCAAGTAAACCTTAGTTCGTTTTAGGGCATTACATACGTTACATCTACGTTTATGTTTACATTCACGTTCATATAGACGTCGACGTTCACCTTGACATTTACATGAATGTTCACTATTACATTGATGTTGACGTTGGCGTTCATGTTCACATTTACATTGATGTTGATGTTTATGTTAGTATTGATGTTGACGATCACGTTGATGTGCACGTTGACATTGACGTAGACATTAACATTGACGTTTACATTAACGTTGACCTTCTCGCTAACTCTTATGTTTATTTTGACATTGATGGTTATATTGACGTTGACATTGATGTTGACATTTATGTTGATGTTGATGTTCATGTTCATGTTGAGCTAGATGTAGACATTCACGTTGATGTATACATTTACATTTACGTTGATGTTAATATTTAAGTTGATGTTCATTCACATTGAGGTTAAAAATCACGTTGTCATTGACGTTTACGTTGACTATGATGTTGATATTGACATTCTTATTCATGTTCACGTTAATGCTGATGTTTCCATTTTTGTTGACGTCCACGTTTACAATGGTTCACATAGACATTGACAATAACATTCAAGCATTTATTTACATTTACATTTATACTGAGGTTGAGGTAGACGTACACGTTTACGTTCATGTTCACGTTCACATTGACGCTGAAGTTTATATTGACGTTCACATTCATGTTGATATTGACATTAACGTTCACACAGTCATTTACGTTTACATTAATACTGATGTTGATGTTAATTTTGACGTTCAAGCTTATGTTGACATTCACGTTCATATTGACATTGACGTTTATGTTGACTTTCAGATTTACGTTGACATTCACGTTGTCATTGACACTAATATTTACACAGTCCTTGACTTTTAAATTGAATCTGATGTTGATGTTGATGTTGATGTTGACGTTCACATTGACGTTCACATTCACAGTGAAATTTATATTTAGGTTGAAATTCACGTTCACGTTGACGTTAATATTGACATTCACGTAGATATTGACATTGGCATTCACATTGACGTCAATATTGACGATCACATTGACGTTCATGTTCACATTGATGTTCACATTGAAATTCCTGCAGACTTATCTGTTGACATTGATGTTTGATATTTACCATCACATTGACATTTACATTTACATTGACGTTCACGATGACTTTGACGCTAACATTGACGTTGACGTTCATGTGGGTGTTCACATTTATATTGACGTTGACGTTTTTATTGAGATTGATGTTCATGTTTATGTTGACGTTTACATTTTTGTTGATGTTCGTGTTTACGTTGATATTGACGTTAACATTCACATTGATATTGGCGTTAACGTTCACACTGTCATTGATGGTGATGTTGAAATTGACATTAATGTTTATGTTTACATTCACATTCACGTGATGTTCACGTTGATATTTACATTTATAATGATGTTGATGTTGATGTTCACATTAATGTAGATGTTAACGTTCACACTTTCATTGACATTAACGTTACATTGATGTTCGCATTAGTGTTCACGTTCATGTTCACGTTTACGTTTGCGATAACGTTGACGTAACTGTTGACGTTCACATTGACGTTGTCATTAACATTCACACAAATGTTAACATTTATGTTAATTGTTATGTAATCATTGATGTTGACGTTCACATTCATATTGACTTTCATGTAGATGTTGACATTCACATTGGTGTTGATTACACGTTGACGGTTTTGTTGACGTTCAACAAGGCATTGCCATTCATGTTCACGTTGACTTTGACTTTGAAATTCATCCTGACTCTTACGTTTATGTTTACAATGATATTAAAGTTTACGTTCATGATGAATTGACGTTAACATTTATTTAGACATTGACGTTAACATTTATACACTCACGTTAATGTTAACATTGACGTTCACATTCACATTGATGTTAACATTGATGTTGAGGAAGACGTTTATGTTGATGTGAATATTTACGTTCACATTGACGTTGAGGTTACAATTGACGCTGACGTTGAGCTTTACATTGACGCTGACGTTAACTTTCACACTGACGGTAATGATCATGTTGATGTTCACTTTTACGTTGAATTTCACGTACACGTTCACAATGACATTTATGTTTACGTTGAAGTTCACATTTAAGTTTATGCTTATGTTGAGGTTCACGATCACATTGACGTTGTCATTTTCTCTAACTCTTTTGTTTATGTTGATTTTGACATTTATGTTGACATTGACATTGATGTGTACGTTAAGGTTAAGGTTCATATTTACGTGCACATAGACATTGATGTTGATGTTGATGTTGACATTAACTTTAGCGTTGATGATCATATTTATGCTCACATAGATATTTACGTTCATGTTCACGTTGACATTCACATTGACATTTATGTAGATGTTGACATACTCACTAACTCTTACCTTTAGGTTGACGTTCACATTTATGTGGACATTGATGTTTATGTTGACGTTGATGTTAAAGCTGAAGCTGATTTTGGCATTAACGTTTGTGTTTATGTTGAGTTTACATTTATGTTGACGTTCACGCTTATATATTGATTTTTCCATGAATATTCACATTGATGTTGACATTTTCGTTGACATTGAAGTTGACGTTCACGTTCTTGTTCATGTTCAAATGGACGTTTACATTGATGTTCTCGTCGATGCTCACAGTTACATTTCAGTTGATTTTCACATTTACATTAATGCTGACATTGATGTTTACATTTATATTGACACGAAGTACACACTGACATTGACGTTGACGTTGACATATATATATAAGTTGGCATAGATGATTACGTTCTTGTTTACGTACACGTTAATGTTCTTATTGATATACTCATGTTGTCATTGACATTCACATTCACGTTTACATTGACGTTGTTTGTGTTGATGTTTATGTTCATGTTTACATTGGCGTTGACGTTAATGTTGGTGTTCATGTTCATGTTTACTTTGACATTCATTTTGATGTAAACGTTTACGTTGAAATTCACGCTAATGTTGACATTTAAGTTGATGCTGATGTTGATGTTGATGTTGATGTTAAAGTTCACATTGACGTTGATATTGATGTTGACTTTCATATTCACGTTCACGTTTATTTTAGTGTTGACGTTGGCAATTACGTACATGATAACGGTAGCGATCAAGATAACGCCGTGTACGTGGACATTCATGATGACGTTTATGTTGCATTGACATTAACCTTGATGTGTATGTTGATGGTGATATTCATATTGATGTTCACATAGATGTTGACGTTAATATTGACGATTATGTTGATGTTCACGTAGACGTTGACGTTCATGATCATGTTGACATTCACATTGACGTTCACATTGACACTAATATTCTCTTTGACTATTACGTTAAGGTTGATGTTCACGTTTACATTGACATTTATGTTGATGTTTCTGTTCACATTTATGTTAATATAGACGTTTATGTTTACATTAATGTTCATACATATACGTTGATGTTTACATTGATGTTAACGTTGATTTACATTAACGTTGACATTAATGTTTATGTTTATGTTGACGTTTATATTTAGTTTGACGTTTACATTGATGTTTACATTGATGTTGACATTGATGTTCACGTTCACATTGACATTGAAGTTGACGTTCACATTGATGAAGATGTTTACATTTAAGTTGTGTTTATGTTTTCGTTGATGCTGACGTTGACGTTAACATTAACGTTGAAGTTGACATTGATATTGACGGTAATATTCACATTGACATTTATGTTGACGTTCAAGTCAATGTTTTATGGTGGACATTCACGTTGACGTTGATTTTCACAATATGTTTACATTGACGTTGACGTTGACGTTTATGTTGAAGTTGACATTGATGTTCACAATCAGTTGATATTGACGTTTATGTTAACGTTGTAACACTCCAGAAATGACATGACTTAGACTAGAGCTTAATCCGTCAAATAATGTTTAAATGATGTTTCCATACCTATAGTAATGTAATAAACTTTTTTGGAAAATGTCAGAACCAAAATGACTAAGAAATACCCTGACGTCCGGAAACTAGCTAATTTAAACTAGTTGACGTCCCTATATTTTATGAATATTTTGAGATGCCAAATGAAGTCCAAAACATGTAAAGTGACTTTTGTTAGGTAGTATGTAATACAAAGGTTCCAAATGTCTAGTAAGACACCCTACGGACGACCCAAAGATTCCTTGGGGAAGACTTAAACATGTGGCATCCTGCGAGCGGGAAAGATGTGGAGGTGTGGTGCGCGACTGTAACATCCCTAAAAATTGATATGCTATGTAATGCTTAATGTGTCTAGAATCCCTACTTTTTGACCGGGTGCACTCGCATTTATGCGCATAGAACTAGACCTATGAACCGTTACGACAGCCAAGCCAACTATCATGGGGAGTTAGTTGAGATAGAAAAGGTTTGGTCCAGCCATGTAGGGCTCCCGTGTATGAAGATTTAATTGGATGAGTCTTTACCGGACTTAAAAAGGAAAAATCCTAGGTTTGGAGTGTCTAGGGGTAAAAAGGTCTTTTTCCAGGCTAAGGGTAGTAACGTATTATCCTAAATATATGACTAATTTTTTAATTAATAAGGTGGAGTTGCATTTTGTGGAGAGAGGGCCAAAAATTGGCTTTTTGGGTTAATTCTAGCACCACCCGGATTCGAACATAGGTGGAAGCGATTATTTAGATTGTTTTTTTTAAATTTGGTTAATTAATTAGTATTTATTATCTGATTTAAGAAAAAGAAAAATAAGATTTTTAATGAAGATTTGAAAGTGTCCTAGTTTGACTAATTCCCAAACTAAAACTCCTAATTCTAGAAAAGTTTCACTTCTCACGTCTATCTCCTCAACACTCACGATCAACCATTCTTTTTCTCATGTTCTTCCTAAACCACGTACAACAAGAGAATCATAAAAAAAAGTTTTTCACACTTGAAGAACTCACAATGAAAATTACAAACAAACAATTAACCAAAAATGTTACGTCAAATTGGTGTTGCAGTTGAGGGGATTAAGACGTTATTTTTATAGAATGTTTTGGTAAGAAAGTCAAGGTTTGAAATACATTAAAGTTAAGGGTTTCTTTACGCTATGTCCCTTTCCCAAGAGACCCATAGGACTCAGATGAATCTAATCCAAAAACTAGCATTTTTTCCCGTTGCATGTACCTGTCACTAGCTCCCTTTGATTCGTAGGTTGGGAATGTTTACTTGTAGATATTAGTCATGTGATGTGTTTTCGTGATGAATATGTTGATGAATGTATGTTTGGAATCGTATGAATTATAACCTATTTTTTCCGAAAATATGTGTTTATGTGTGTGCAATGTGTAGCCGTGACTTTGAACACGGATTGAAGCATGAAAAAGACTGTTTTATGGTTGTATTTCACGTGCACAAATTTGTGTAAATCTTGATGTTCATATGAAGTATAATGTGACTTGTTTGAGTGAAAAACTATTATCTCAATTATTCACAAAATGCCCTAAGAATTAACTCAAAATGTTGATGAAAAGAAGCTGAAAAATATGACTCAAATTTCAGGCAGCTTGTTGGTTAATTAATGCCAAGTAAAGTTGTTTAATAAGCTATGTAAAATGAAAAAAAATAAGTGAGGTCGCAGAGGATAGAACCCGTGACCTCACCATGTTAAAAATCATTGAAATAATGTGAGTTAAAAAGAATGTGGGATGAGGGATTCGAACCCGTGTGACTTGACCGAAATTGAAGTAAAAAAAAATAAGAAGAGTGGGATTGGAATCCACCACCTCTCAGTCAGTTTTAAGGAAAAGTTAAAAGGAAAATAGGAGTTTGAGGCGTGTGGGATTTGAACCCACAACCTCTAGGAAGAATGAAGGGAATTTAAGGAGAAAAGATAAAGTTGGGCTGTTGGGGTTTGAACACACACCCTCTCGGCCAAGAAGGAGAGAATTTAAGAAAAAAATAAAAGGAAATGAGGTTTTGGGGGTTCGATCCAACATCCTCTCAGTCCCAATGAAAAAAAAATAAAGAGAAAAGTTAAGGAAAAATAAAAGAAGGCGTTGGGTCTCGACCTTGGGTCCCCTAGCCGTGTGGATCAAACCAAAATAAATAAAAAGGTAAGTGTTGTCCAAGGAATTCGAAATCGGGTTCCTTTGCCCAAATTCTCTATTGATGCATAAGTCATACGTGAATAAATAATAAAAATAATGTTGCCCAAATAGATCGAAATTGAGATCTTGGCATACATACAAGATGCGTAAGTCTTGTACCACATAATCTTAGAAAGATATGAATCACTGAAACGAACTATGAATGATTCCTCATGTCTTATATGCATAGACCCATAAGTCTAGCATACGTTTAAAAGCAATTGAACCTAAGATGTATGCAATCAAATGATTAAACCGTAGGAGGGTTAAGTAAGAGTGTGAAGCACATTAAATGGCCAAGTACATCGGCATATAATGAAATGAACATTCACGTAGCAAGGGTTGAGTAACTATGAAGAGAAACCGTGTTAATGTTAATGATGTGGTGACAACATGATAACAGGCTAATGTAAATGATGAGAGCAATCTCAAAAGAGCCTAAGTACATGTTAAAAAAACGTACTCACCTATGAGAGTGTAAAGTTAATGAAGAGACCAGTCTATATGAACACTCTAATGAAAGTATTGAGATTAATATACACTAAATACTAATGTGATATGAAAAATCATCTATTGAGCGATGATGTCCGCATACTAGATGTCAGCTTCTATGACGTATGAGTGTAATGTAAGGGAAATTTATACTGAGCACCGATCGACTAGCTATGAACGGTTATTCCTTCTTTCGCAAAGGGAAGAGGTTCACGCACCTCGCATGATATGAGACTGTCCAGCATGGCGGGTATGGGTCTCCATATATCTCTTAGTCTTTGAACCTATATTGCAAGTATAGAGATCTAGCAGTGAGCAAGGTTCAATCCCCTATATACGCTAACATGTTTTGGGTCACTTTAGCCGGTGATTCCACCTATTTTTAGTGTGGGGAACACATTGGATTTCATGATGCTCACATGATCTATGTCGGTTAAATTTTTAGTTCCCAAAGAATGAATGAGGCCAGCCTCAAATGATACACATAATGAAATGAATGATACCAAAGGTGTTAGGATAGGATAATCAAGAGGTGAGCTAGACTCAAGTAATACACTAGGTTATTCTTGATCATTGCACAACAAACCCGATGAGAGTCTTAAACAACATCCTAGGTATAGTTGGTGTTTACTCTAGCTTATGAATGAATGAAATGAAGTACGTATGAATAAACGAAACAGACTCTGTGTTTGCTAAAGAAGTCTCCCTAGTTAAGGTCCCATATATTGAGCCCTCATTTTGGGAAGTCTTAATGTTAAGTCCATCATTACAAGGTCTCATGGCATATGAACGAACAATATGAAAGATGTTATGTGATATATGCAATCTGTTATGTGGTTTATGTAATATGTTATGTGCTATGTATAAGATGTTATGTGTAGTGTGCAATAAGATACGTATGATGATGCATGTTACTCTGATGGCATGACTTTCCTAATAAAAACTTGGCAAATCCCCTGACTTTCCTAATTCAAATTTGGCAAGTCCCTGACTTTCCTAATCCCAGTTAAGTCCACTGACTTGACTTTCCATAAATCATGTTGTTAGGAAAGAGCTATTCTTACTCAAGAATGTCCTTGGTGTGTGCTTGCATATACCCATACTTAAAACAAGTGTGTACTAATCACATAAAACTCTATATTTTTAGGTGTAGGCACAGGTGGACGTTAGAGCTTACAGGTCGACGCTGAAGATATCTAGACGTGGGGCATTCATTCGGATTCGGTACGCCCTTATGCATTCGAGGATGCTTGCCCATTATGTTCTAGTTTAGTTATAGGATTGAGATAGTTTAGTATATTCTTCTAGCGTTTCTTTCCTGTTTTATTTTAGACATTGTGTTGGTGCAATTTTGGCAAGTATACATTTAATGCAGTATTGAACTATTTATTTCACTTGATGATCTTAATGTTAGATGGTTAATTGTGAATGTATATGAATTTAAGTAGAATGATATACATGCATGTTAAGGAACAAAAAGTTCAAATTTTCCGCTAAAATTAACCTAGATGAAGTAACGATGACGTATGTAGGCTTGTCTGCGACGTCTGAGAGGGCAAGGACGCCGATCTCGTCTGGGGCCTAGATTCTGGTCGTGACAGCGACGCGAGATAAACATGAGGTGTTGTACCTCAATATTTGAGAGGCAACCTCGCGATGCGAGGCTGACACACAACTCACTGCCTCAACTCAAAATTCAATAAAAATGACGGTATTTCGCCCTGGAACGTGCCACTACTTCCCAGAATTGTTAAAGTCATATTTTTGGTAATTTAGCATAATAAAAAGACCACTTTAAGTAGAGGGTCTTTTGGGTACTTAATAGGACGACTATATATTGATATTAGGTCAGTTTTAGACCACTTTTACATGTCCCAAAACAGATCAAATGAAATTTATCTCATTTTCTCAAGAACACTCTCTTTTTCAAGATCTATTGAAAAACAAGAAGAGCTTAAGGAAAAAGACGAAGAACCCATGTTTTTCATCAAATTTTCATGGATTCTTCATCCATAAGGTATTAGTTTTTCAATCTTTGATTCCTCTCCCCAAGAGGTCCTTTCAAGATAAGTTATCAAGAACTTCAATTCTAGGTTTTTTACACTATAAAACAGATTTTCTCCCTAACCCTGTGTTGATAATTTTAAATGAAAAGTAAGTGTTTTCTATAGTCTATTCCACACAAATTTTTATGATTATGTTGTTATTATGTTTATTTTTGTGTGAAGTATGTTCTTATCTACATGATTGTTTCGGATGATGGTTTCTACTACTCGATTATATGAAAACGTAGGGGTTGGAACAAAGACTAGAATGAACTTTTAAATGACCCTTATCCGTTACCCTACATAATGCATTGATCTTGTATATGATTTGAAGAGTTGTTCTTGAATATTATATTGAAGTATTTCACTATGTTATGGTTATAAATGTTATACATTGAACTAAGTTCTTTAAATAAGGTCCTTGGAAGCAAGAGGTAACTCTTCTAAAGTGGTGATTACTCTTCCATGTTAATGCTAGCCTATACATCATGATGTTATGTTAGGAAAGTATGTATGATGTTGATATGTGTAAATGTTGGGCTATGAACATGTTATTTGTGAGATCATGTGAGGAACATGATAAATGCAAATTACGATATTCTCTTATGTGCTTTACACAAGCTGACTATGTTATGTTAAACTCACATACGAAGGGTAATTATGAAAGGAAATTCTCATCTAATCACAAAGATCTCATGATCATGTTTACACAATGCGTTAATCTCTAATGACCTATGATATGTTTATGATAAAAGACAACTCAAAGGTTATTTCAAGAAAGGGACTTAACCTAAGCACGGATGAACTAGATATGAGAGGTGTCCCTTCCATAGAGGGAAGGTAGGTTCACAATGACTCTAATGAAATAGATCCTACCATTTAATGTGGAACTATGGGTCAAGAATAAATCTCCTAGTTCTTGAACTATGTCGTCACCATAGGATACTAGCTAGTGAATCCACCTAGAAAGCTATGTCATGTTAGGTTTCTACTTTGGCCGCTAGACCACATTTTTTCAGTGTGGGGTTTTATAACACCCGATTCCATGTTTAACTATCACGGTCTATGTCGGTTAAGAAAATAGTTTCCTAATGTAAAATGAAAGACAAGGAAATGAACGTTCAATTGGCCGACATGAACAGTCTACTGAGTAGATGTAGGGCTATGAGACTCTACCTAGACATTGCACAAGTTGACTCTAAGGGAAGTCCTAGAAGATTGTTCTTATGAAATATGACAACATGAAAAGTATATGTTTATGATAAATAATGATGGTCTTATATGAAGTAGTCATTATGATGAATATGTTATTGGGTTGTATCATTATATAAAGTGATGACTAATTATGTTACAAGTTATATGAAGAAAAACTTTACTTATTGTCTTCTAGCTTATCCACATGGTTGTGTGGGGTTATGGGGCTTCGCATGACCATTGCACTTGTAGGTTAGGGATGAGATCATTGGTGAGTGTCTTTTTATTCTATGTTATATTATCTATTGAATATGATAATTTAACATGACTCTATGATAATATGTCTATAATTATAATCATGCTTTATATTGATGGAATCCTTGACTTTTATATGTTCTATGGTATGTGCATTGAAGATGTTCACATGACTTAGCAGTTTTCTAATGAAAAGATAAATAATCCTTTTTCATGCATGTCCTTATATGTTATGTGCATATACCCATTCATTGTACATGTGTCGTATTAACCACATTACTTTAAATAACTACAGCTGTAGGTTCCGGCTATTGAAGTTAAAGAGGTCAAACGGAAGAAGTTTGGAACTGTTTCTCTAAGTCTTAGTAGGTCCTCATTTTCGGGACGCTATCATTAATTTTGCAGCTTTTGAAGACGTAAGTATATATTAGTAATATCCTATTTCCATCAAGTTTCTTTGGATTATTTTTTGTTAAGGCCAATATGGGATATTGACTATGTATTGACTGAGTCTAGATTTGCAGTCCTTAATTGGTTTGTATATGTTACACTATTTCTTGGAATATTGTATCGTTTATGACTGATAAGTATGAAGTATAAGTATACTTCAAGTAGAAAGTACAAGTTTTTCATTTTCCGCAAAATTTAACAGATGACATATTATAACGAATACTAAAAGGCTTGTCTGAGTCCTCTCTCAGGACGACGGTGCCGGTGTCATCTAGGGTGAACTCTCCGAGTGTGACAAACTTGGATTCATAGCATGAGGTTAAATATCCTTAGGATCAATGTCTCACTAATCAACTTTACCTAGTTTCTTGTTTATGGTTGTGAAGTGTGCCACAATTGTGGATGATAGTCTATGCGATGGCTATGAATCTTCTCTTTTCTTGATACTTCTATGTCGTGCCTTTAGAGTTTTGACACTATGTGTAACCTAGCATCTAATCCCTTTCTTGTGGTTATAGGCGATGAACACAAGAAAGACAGCCGCGATAGGAGTAGGAGAAGAGATTGCGAATGTAGGAGCTACTCCCCAAGGAAATCAAAATGCTCCTAAAGTGCAAGTTGCTGCAAATGATCATGTTCCGGTGAATCCTCCGTCTATCACTGAGGTAAGGGTAGTTCTGCTTCAAATGGACCAAGCCATCACCATGCAAGCTCAAGGAATCATGGCTCAAGTTAACTAGGAGGTTGTTCCTCAAGATAGCCAATATGCTAGAACTATGGCTAGCCATTTGAGAGACTTTACGAGTATGAATCCTCCCATGTACTTTGGATCAAAAGTGGATGAAGACCCCCAAGATTTCCTTCATGAGGTTTACAAGATTTTGTTTGCTATGGGGATGAGTACTACTCTGAAGGTTGAACTTGCTGCCTATCAACACAGGGACGTGGCTCAGACATGGTATAACCAGTGAAAGGATAATCGGGCTTTAGGAGATGGTCCCGTGACTTTGGAGATCTTTAAAAAGGATTTTCTTGACAGATTCATTCCAAGGGAACAAATAGAATCTAAGGTAGAGAAGTTCATCAACCTTCATCATGGGGGTATGACTGTTAAGAAATACTCATTTAAATTCATTAAGCTTTCCAAATATGCTCCTTGTTTGGTTTCCAATCTTAGGTATGAAATGAGCCTTTTTGTAACGGGCGTGTTGGAAGAGCTTGAAAAAGAAATGTCGTGCAGCAATGCTTCATGAAAATTTGGATCTTTCTAGGTTGATGTTCATGCTATACAAGTTGACGAAAGTCGTCTAAGGAAGAAGAATAGGGAAACTAAGAGGGCAAAGTCATTTGAAATTTGGTCTTCTAAGAGTAGGCTTGATGTTCAAGACAAGACTAAGTTTAAGAAGAAGTTTTCAAATCAGGTTACTTCTAATTTATCAAAGAATCACAATGATAGATGTTCTAATCCTAAACATCAAAAGGGGAAAATGGTTGATTCACCAAAAGAGAGACCATCTAGTAGTAGGTGTGGTAAGAAACATGCAGGTGAATGTCTTGTTGGGACTTATAGTTTTTATGGTTGTGGAACGGGTGGCCATATGGTGAAAGATTGTCCTAATGTGAGAATCAAAGGAAAGGAGAACGGTTAGGATCAACCAAGCATCCCTAATTCATAAACCCCAAAAAGGAACCATTTCTATACACTCAAGGCTAGGGGTGAACAAGAAAGCTCTCCCGACACTGTGACAGGTCTGTTCGAAGTCCTCTCTATTAATGTCTATGCATTGCTTGATCCAGGTGATACTCTTTCTATTGTTACACCTTTGGTTGCTACGAAGTTTGACGTATTTCCCGATGTTTTTATTGAACCCTTTTTGGTTTGTACCAATGGGTGACTCTCTAGTTATAAAAAAGGTCTATAGGAAATGTCGAGGAAATGTTCTGTGATGCTAACCAATAGAGTTACTCTTGCTTATTTGGTAGAACATGATATGTTTGTTTTTCATATCATCTTGGCTATGGATTGGCTTCATGATGTTTTGCTTCCAAATATTGTAGAAGAAGGAAGGGTAGTGAAATTTCAATTTCCTAATGAACCTATTCTAGAGCTTGTAAGATGATAGAGATAAGGACCTAGAATGTGAAATTCCTTCATTTGAGTCACTCCCTGTAGTGTGAGAATTCCCAGTGGTTTTTCCTAATGACCTTCCAAGAGTTCCTCCCGAGCGGGAAATTAACTTTTGCCTTGATTTATTACCGAATATGAATCCCATTTAAATTCCTTCATATAGGATGGCTCCAACGGAATTAAAACAGCTGAAGCTCAAACTCAAAGATGTAATTGACAAGGGTTTCATTAAACCTAGTATTTCTCCATGGGGTGCTCGGGTCTTGTTTTTTATGAAGAATGATGGATCCCTTAGAATGTGCATTGATTATCGCCAACTCAATAAGGTCACCATAAAGAATAAGTACCCTCTCCCTAGGATCGATGATCATTTTGATCAACTCCAAGCTGCTAGTTACTTTTCCAAGATTTAGTTACGGTTGGTATATCACCATCTTAGGGTGAGAGGTAAGATATATTTCCAATCTAGATATGGTCACTATAAATTCCTAGTTATGTCTTTTTGGTTTGAGAATTTCCCGGCTGCGTACATGGACCTAATGAATAGAATATTCTGATATTACCTCAACTCTTTGTTATTATATTCATTGATCATATTCTTATATACTCCAAGAATGAAAATGAGCATTAGAGTCACTTGAGGTTGGCCTTGCAAGTCCTCAAAGAACACAATGTTTATGCTAAATTTCGCAATAGTGAATTTTTGATAAGGTTGGTTGCTTTTCATGGCCATATTATCTGTGGTGATGGTGTAGAGGTTGATGCAAAAAAAGATGGATGCGGTCAAAAATTGGCTTGGACTTTGGCTCCCACAGACATAAGGAGTTTCTTGGGTCTAGACGACTATTATAGAAGATTTGTTGAAGGATTTTCGTCCATTGCTTCTCCTTTGACAGCTTTTACCCAAAAGAAGGTGAAGTTTGACTTGTCAGAAACTTGTGAGAAAGGTTTTGAAGAGTTGAAATAAGCTTACCTTTTCTCCAGTTTTTACCTTATCGAAGGGCAATGAAGGGTTTGTAGTGTATTGTGATGCTTGCTGAGTAGTGTTGGGATGTTTCCTCATGTAGCATGGTAAGGTGATTGTGTATGCTTCTAGGCAACTCAATGTTCATGAGAAGAATCACCCAACTCATGATCGTGAGTTAGCTGTTTAGTTTTTCCTTGAAAATATGGAGACATTACTTGTACGGTGTGCATGTCGATGCGTTACTGACCATAGAAGTCTTCAACATGTGTTTACACAAAAGGAGTTGAATCATTGACAGAGAAGATGGTTAGAATTGTTGAAGGATTATCAAAAGAATGTCCTTTACCACTCCTGAAAAACCAATGTGGTTGCGGATGGTTTGAGTCGTATTACTATAGGTAGTGTGTCTCATGTGGAGGAAGAGAAGAAAGAACTTGTGATACATGTTCACTGGTTCGCTCAGTTAGGTGTGCGGTTAGATATTCTCCAAATGGTGGTTTCATGGTTCATCATAACTCTGACTCATCATTAGTGGTGGACCTGAAATCTAAGCAGCACCTTGATCCTATATTGATTAAGTTGAAGGAATTGGTACTTGATAAGTTTAATGAGTCATTCTCGCAAGGGGGGGGGGGTATTCTCAGGTACGAAAGGATTTTATGTGTACCCGATGTTGAGGATTTGAGAAAATATATTCTGGAAGAAGCCCATGGTTTTGGCTATTCTATACATCCGGGTGCCACCAATATGTATCATTATCTTAAGGAGGTCTATTGTTGGGATTGTTTAAAGAGGGACATAGCAGATTTTGTTGCTAAGTGCCCCAACTGCTAACAATTTAACGCTGAGCATCTCAAACTGGGTAGTTTAACCCAAATCATGGATTTTCCTACATGGAAGTGGGAAGCCATCAATATGGACTTTGTTGTTGGGTTTCCTTGAAACCAAAAGCAAAATGATTCTGTATGGGTTATTGTGGATAGGTTGACCAAATCTGCCAATTTTATTCCTGTTAAGTCTACATACACGGCTGAAGATTATGCAACGATCTACATTAATGAGATTGTGAGTCTTTATGGGATTACTTTTTCCATCATTTCGAATAGAGGTGCCAAATTTACGTATCGTTTTTTGAAGTCTTTTCAAAAGTGTTCAGGTACAAAAGTGAAATTCAGTACCTCTTTTCATTCTCAGATAGATGGTAAAGCGGAACGTACCATTTATACCCGTGAGGACATGTTAAGAGCATGTGTGATTGGTTTTAAGGGAAGTTTGAATGATCACTTGCCTCTGATCGAGTTCTTTTACAACTATACTTATTATTCGAGCATCTCCATGGCACTCCTATTTATGGTAGAAGGTGTAGAACTCCAGTTGGACAGTTTAAGGTTGGTAAGTCCTCACTCCTTGGTACAGAGATTATATATGAAGCAATAGAGAAGGTTCGAATCATAAGAGATAGATTGAAGACATCTTATAGTCGGCAAAAGTCTTATGATAATAATAAAAGAAGAGATAGTGAGTGTGAAATAGGTGATAACGTCTACTTGAAGATTTTACCTATGAAAGTGGTGAAGAGGTTTAGTAAGAAGGGGAACTTAAGTCACCGGTATGTTGGTCCCTATGAGGTTTTGCAACGAAATGGAAAGGTTGCCTATGAGTAGAAACTACCTAGTGAACTAGCTTCAGTTCATCTGGTGTTTCATGTGTCTATGCTCAATAAATGCATAGGTGACCCGCTGTTTATTCTACATATTGAAGGTTTAGGGGTTGATGAGAATGTCTCCTATGAAGAGATTCGGGTTGAGATCCTAGATCGCCATATCAAGAAGTTGAGAAACAGGGAGGTTGCCACTGTAAAAGTTCTATGGAGGAACCATCTTGTTGACGGTGCAACATGGAGGCTGAAGACGACATGAACTCCCTCTACCCTCATATCTATACTTATTAAAATTAGGCATTCATCTTAATTGAGAAAGTAATGCATGATAATTAAATTGACTTGTTTTCTAATTAGGTGCACGTTCTGTAAAAGTTGTACCAACTAGAGTATTAAGAAAATGTCTTCATACTCTATTCTTGCACTGATGTGAAACATGTATGCATATGTTTTGTTGATTTTTTGTTGTGTTGTTGCCATCTTGAGAAGGAGAATAGCATGACAACTCTTTATTCATTTTGAGTTTATGATAAGGTTGAGAAGGAAATTCCTCACTATGTGTTACGAATATGGAGCTCTTATATGTTGGGTATCATGAATTGATTGCTATGTGTATTGTTATGTTATGTGTTGTAAGGAGCTGTGATTACTTCTATGAAATGTGACTCATTATGATTTTTATGTTGTTGATTGGTTCTGCTGCTAGTATTGAGTCTATTCCTACCTCCAAAAGATTTTAGTGTCATTCGGGAAGGACTGTTCCTAAGGGGGTGATAACGTAACTTTCCGGAAATGCCATGACTTAGACTAGAGCTTAATCCATCAAATAATGTTTAAAATGATATTTTCAGACCTGTATTAATGTAATAAACTCATTTGGAAAGGTTAGATCCAAAACAACTAAGAAAGACCTTGACATCAAGAAACTAGCTAATCTCAACTAGTTAATATCAACATACGATAACTAGAACTGTGTCTCACATATTAAACCATCTAAAGAGTGCAATTCTGGACTTAGACAATAAAAGTTAATATGCCATATAGGCCTTAATACAAGAGAATCCAAAAAACATAAATGGAAATCTGATACTTTTAAATTCTACTAATATCTTCATAAAGATGCAATATAGAAGATGGAATCCCCGAACATGAGGACCTACTAAGGCTTGGAGAAAGAGTTCAGAGCTTCTTCAAATTGACCTGCTTAAACTTCAATGGACGGAACCTATAATTGTAGTAATATAAAGTAATGGGGTTAGTACGCCACATGTACTAAGTATGGGTATATACACATAACATTTAAGTACATGCATGAAAAAGATCATTTATCATTTAATTAGAAAACGTGCTATGTGTCATGTGAAGTCTTCAATGCACATACCATATAACATAAACAAACTAAGGATACAAAAAACTTACAACATGATCATAATCAAAGACATATTTTCATAGAGTCCTGTTAACATATTAAATAAATAATATAACATAACATACAAAACAGTTACCAATGATCTCATCCCCAACCTACAAGTGCAAAGGTCATGTGAATCCCCATAACCCTAGATAACCGAGTAGATAAGATACGAGACCATATGTAAAGCCTTGCTTCATGTAACTTGTAACATAAGTAGTCATCACTTCATAACGCAATGCAACCAAATAACGTATTTATTATAATAACCAACATTTATGTAAGAGTAAAATCATATATCATAAACATATAGATTTCATATCATCATATTAGTTAAGAACGATCTCCTAAGAATTCCCTTAGAGTCAACTTGTGCAATGTCTAGGTAGCGTCTCATACCACTACCTATACTAAGAAACTCCTCAAGTCACCCTAGTCAAAGTTCATTTACTTGTCTTTTATTTTACATGAGGGAACACACGCATTAACAGAAATAGACGAGGTGAGCAAACATGGAATCCAGTGTCTTTCCCACACAAAAATGAGGTGGTCTACTTGCCAAAGTAGAACCTAACTTGACGTAGCTTTCTGGGTGGATCCACTAGCTAGTATCATATGGTTGCAAAATCGTTCAAGAACTAGGAGATGTATTAGGTACCCATAGTTCCACATTAAAAAGTAGCCTCAATCTAACGAGAATCGCTGTGAACCTACCTTCACGCAAGGGAAGGAACACTTCCCATATTTAGTTCATCGGTGCTTAGCTTTGGTACCTTTCTTGAAATGACTTTTAAGTTTTCTTTTATTATAAACTTATCAAAGGTCATTGGAGATATTCTCCATGTATAACATGATCATGAGGTCTTTTAGATTATATGTGAATTGTCCTTCCAACGTAACCTTTCTTTTGTTAGATTTACATGGTAAAATCATCTTGTATAAAACATACAAGAGAGTATCATAACTTGCAGATTCATATTCTTATCATAATCTCACAATTAACATGTTCATATTTCATCATATTCACATAGATACATAATACATACTTTTGATAAAATAGCATCATAGTTTTTAGGCTAACATAAACATTAAGAGTAATCACACTTAGAAGACTTACCTATTACTTCCAACAATATTAGGTAAAGGAATCCCAAGAGTGAAAAACACATACCTTATTGATGAATAATCCAAAAAATTTGATTGGACACTTTGAAACCTTCGTCATCTTGCTTAAGATTTTTCATGTTCTTCAATAGAGTTTGGAAAAAAGAGCGTTCTTGAGAGATTAAGAGGATTTCATCTGATACTGATTTGGGACGTGTAAAATTTCTCTAATACTAACCTAATATCAATATATAGACGTCCCAAGATTTACCCTAAGACCCTCCACTTATATTACCTAAAACGCCCCTCCTAAATTGACTACAACTAGGAGAACATTTGACTTAGGGTCTCGTGTTTTGACTAGGATTTAAATTAATTAATTAAATTGCTACTTTAATTAATTAAGAGACATAGGTAAATTACTAAAGTAACCCTAAGTCATTGGGACCATAACCAATCCTTTTGGAAAATCCTAGGTTAGGTAATAGGATGTTTCTTTAGTTAGTTACTCGGCTAGTATCACCCAGTTAGGTTTTGGGCTGTCAGGTGCACTTTTTAGTTTATTTTTGATTGTCCTAGGTTAATTCGATAGTAAGGTAAGATATTTAGGGCCTAGGACTTTTTAGGAAGCGTGTCCCCAAGTGGCTTGGACCGCCATGTCCCTGCCCTCTAACCGTACTAACCAAATTTGGTTAGGCTTGGTTTCTTGTCTCTCAGCTAGCAGCACATGTGCTTGTACATGTGTTGCTGCCGCCTTCTTGTTGTCCCAAGGATCCTCACTATGTCCTTAGACACTGCTTAATCTACATGATCATTTTAAATAGTTATGTGCTATG
Source organism: Solanum pennellii (assembly GCF_001406875.1). NCBI lineage: Eukaryota > Viridiplantae > Streptophyta > Magnoliopsida > Solanales > Solanaceae > Solanum > Solanum pennellii. The sequence continues at coordinate 17,300,104 of NC_028643.1, forward strand.
GTACCTAGGCTTGACAATTGGATGCCTCGTACCTAATGTGCACAAATAAGAAATTAATATTTTAGCTTAGGGTCTTCATTGCAGGTACAATTCCTAAAAAAGGTTGGATTGGAACATTTGAACATCAAAGTATATCTTAATGCATCAAAATTTGTTAACCATCAAATTGTATTTTAAGTTACTTGTCAATATATAAAATTTGGCTTACACGCTGAAGCCAATATTCTCTAACATGCCCAATATTACTAAATATTGGGCATTGGGATGCCTATGTATCCCAATACATATTATTAAAACCTAATAGTCTCTTCACAAGACAAATATCTTTTCTGGGAGCATCATTTTAAGCATTATTAAATAGATTAAGCTCTAGTATAAGTCATGGAATATCCGGAGGGTTAAATTATCCTCCCCTAAGGAACATTCGTCCCTGAATAACACTAAAATCTTTTGCACGGTAGAAAAAAGACTGGATACTAGAAGCACAAAAAGCACATAACATATCGTTACACTTAGCACTCAATTCATGATCCACAAACATGTAAGAGATACATATTCATAATACATAGTGAGGAATTTCCTTCTCAACCTTTTCATATGCTCAAACTGCATCGAAGAGTTACCATGCTATCAATCTTCTAAAGATAACAACAAAACACCAAAATCTGAGAAAAACATATGCATTCAAGTTTCACATAAGTGCTAGAATAGAGTAACATGCACCTATTTAGTAAGCAAGTTAAAAAAAATAACATTCTTGTAAAATTGGGAATGATGTCTTTATAAGCAAATATTTATTGGCTATTCCCATCCTTTGATTTTTTGCATAATATATTCTTATTGGGGATATATTCACACTCAAATATTCTCATAAACCAATAACTGTAAAAAATTCATTCTTATCAAACACTAATGATTTGACATTCTCATGCTTTGCTTACTTAGTTCACTTCGAACTTACATTTCTTCATATTTGATCTCACGTTTTACTTTGAACATGCTATGTTGACTTATAATATTATTTAAGACTTCCATTGGGATCTTTCTGTGCAATGACTAAGAATGACTTACATCATTACTTAGTCAAACCTCAACCTTTGGTCATCATATCTGAACACCCTTCATCTTCCTACTTCTTTCTTTCCTTCTTTCTTTCATTCTGAAATCTTGAGCATTATACACATTACTACAATCGGAAATAAGGAGAACTAGGGAGATTAACATTCGACAATTTCATTTGGAACAACCCTAGTTTTGGTTTTCTTAAATTCCATATGTTTTAAAAGACTCCTTTATCCTCACCATATAGTATATACAACCATTTGTTATCATCTTACAATCCATTAAGCACGAAATAATTTGACCCCTTGGAATACAATTTCCCCCCTTCCATTCTAGAATACGTTCATTACGGAATTGAAACTTCACTACCCTTGTTCTAAAATCTTGGGAAGCAAAACAATCATTAAGTCAATCCATACCCAAGATGATATCAAACATGTCATGTTCTACCAAATCAACAAGAGTAACTCCATTGAGCAGCACGACAGGGTACTTCCTATAGAATCTTTATGCCACTATAGAGTCACCCATTGGGGTAGAAACGGAAAAGGGCTCAATCAAAACATCGCGAAGTACATCAAACTTCCTAGATACCAAAGGTGTAACAAAATGAAAAGCAGCACCTAGGTTAATAAAATCATAAACATTAACAGATAAAACTTGTAACCTACCCTTCACAATGTCGATAGAGCTTCATTGCTCACCCGCAACTTTGAGGGCATAAAATTTCCTTTATAGAGCGTCAAAACTAGGACCGTGTGCTTGGATATTAACCTTACCTTGACATCTAACATTAGGACAATCTCTCACCATATGTCAACCTTTGACACAACCATAGCAACTATCAGTCCCAAGAAGACATTAACACGCATGTTTCTTACAACACTTACCACCAGTTGGTCTCTCTTTTGGTGGATCAACATTTCTCCCCTCTTTAGGTTTAGGATTAGAACTATTATCATTGCGATTCATGGAGTAATTAAAAGGAAATTCGTTTGAAAAACACTTCTTAAACATAGGCTTTTCTTGAAGATCAAGCCTACTCTTAGAAGAACTACCTTCAATAGGCTTTGCCTTCTGAGCTTCCCCATTACTCTTCCTTAGGCGACTTTCCTCAACTTGTTGAGAATGAACCATCAACATCCTTTACAAAGGTTGAAGAATTTCTCTACATTAGCTTCCTTTTGTTTCCTTTGAAAGAATCTACCAATAAAGGAATCATATGCTAAATGACACATAGTGTCAAAGCTCTGAAGGCACGACAATGGAGTATCAAGAAAAGAGAAGTTTCCTAATAATCACATAGCCTATCATTCATAAATGTGGTGCGCTTAACAACCATGAAGAAGACACTAGGTAACATGGTTTTGTGAGACATTGACACTAAGGATATTTAACGCCCTGATACCAAGTTTGTCACACCCGGATAGTAGACCCCGTATGAGACATGCGTCGTTAACCTCTCAGAGGTCAATGTCAAGCCTCTTCTTGCTTTCATAACAATCATATAGTTAATTTTTGAGAAAAAATTAAAAACATTTAACATACTATTGAAGTATATATAGACTTCATACTTAGTATATATACGGACATACGATAACTAGAAATCTGTCTCACATATTAAACCATCTAAACAGTACAATTATTGACTTAGGCAATTATAGTGAATATGACATATAAGCGTTAAAACAAAAGAATCCAAAGAACATAAATAGAAATCTAATACTCTGAATTTCAACGTATTCCTTCCTGAATATAGATTATGGATGATAGAATCCCCGAAAATGAGGACCTACCAAGACTTGGAGAAAGAGTTCAAAGCTTCTTCAAATCAACCTTCTTAAACTTCAATGGCCGGAACCTACAGTTGTAGTAATATAAAGTAATGGGTTAGTACGCCACATGTACTAAGTATGGGCATATCAACATAACACTTAATAACATGCATGAAAAAGAATCATTTATCATTTCATTTGAGAACATGCTAAGTCATGTGAAATCATTCAATACACATACCATATAATGTGTACAAACTTAGGATACCATCAACTTACAACATGATGATAATCAAAGACATATTTTCATAGTGTCATGTTAACATATTTGATAAATCATATAAACATATAATAAAAACACTTACCAATGATCTCATCCTCAACATACAAGTGAAATGGTCATGTGAAGCCCCATAACCCACATAACCAAGTAGATAAGATAGGAGACCATAAGAAAAGCCTTGCTTCATGTAACTTGTAAAATAAGTTGTCATCAATTCATATTTAAATTAAACCAAATAACGTATTTATCATAATAACCAACATTCATGTAAGAGTAACATCACATATAATAAACATATATCTCATATCTTCATATTACTTAAGAACAATCTCATAGGTGGATCCACTAGCTACTATCCTATGATGGAAACAAAGTTCAAGAAGTGGGAGATCTATTAGAGACCCATAAATCCACATTGCATGGCCACCTCAATCTCAAGAGAATCATTGTGAACCTACCTTCCCGCTAGGAAAGGGATACTTCCCATATCTAGTTTATTGGTTCTTAGCTTAAGTCCCTTTCTTGAAATAACCTTTAAGTTTTATTTTATTATAAACTTATCATGTTTCTTTGGGTGCCACAGATACTAAGAATGAAGAGTGGTCTTCCTATCAACTCAACGATGTTGCACAGACTTGGTGCAATAAGTGGCAAGCTAGAGGAGTTTTGGGCATAGTTCTGGTCACTTGGGAGCTGTTTATGGCAGCCTTCCGGGAGAGATTCTTTCCCAAGGAGATGAGGGAGGGAAACGTTGAGGATTTCATCAACCTTAAACACGGATACATGACAGTAAGGGAGTATTCCCTAAAATTTGTTAAACTATGAATGTATGCCACTTCCTTTGTATCTAAAAGCAGGGAAGATGAACAAGTTCCTCACAGGAATCAATGGAGATCTAGAGGATTATTGTATCTCCAAGTTGATGGTGCATGTTCAGCGGGTAGAGGAAAACCGCAAGAAGAGTGGCGTTCGTGATGCTAGAAGGTCTAAGCCTCAAGATCAGGCAGGTCTCCGCCATGGAGGCCACAAAAAGAATTTTGGCGTCCGTGAGCAGCCCAGGTTCAAAAAGGGGAAATAGAGTTCAGGGAACTATAACTCTTACAGGAGTATAACATCTAGAGGAGGCAGACCCGAGCCCTAGAAGGGCAATGGAGGTGAGATGCAGCGTCCCAGAAAGGACTGTGCTAAGTGTGGTCGTGCTCCCATTGGAGAGTGCATACAGGGAACTAATGCCTGCTTCAATTGCAGTAAGAGCAAGCACATGGTTATGGACTGCCCACTAAAAAGTGGTCAGGCTGGAGGTAATGCTCAGCCTAGGCCTAATCCAAAGGACGTAGCAGCATCCGAGCCTCCTAAGAGGAACATGTTCTACGCCCTGAAGGGCAGGGAGGAGCAGGAGAAGTCCGCTGATGTGGTCACAGGTATGCTGCAAGTATTCTCGACTTCTATTTATGCTTTTGTTAATCCAGTGTCTAAGTTTTCCATTGTAACTCATTTGCTTGCCCTCGATTTTGAGATAGTTCCTGAAGTTCTGCATGATCTTATAGAGGTTATTACACCTTTAGGAGAAAATGTAAGAACTGATAGAGTATACAAGGATTGCCCAATAGTTGTATGTGCTAAGACTATGTGCGCAGACTTAGTTGAGTTACCAATGCATGATTTTGATGTCTCTTTGCATGGACTGGCTTCATAGTTGTTATGCTTGCATGGATTGTCGTAATAGGGTTGTCAGATTTCATATACCTTATGAAGAAGAGCTAGTCTGGGAGGGGTACAACTCGAGTTGTCCTAATCCCTTTATTTCAACCCTTAAAGTAGTAAAAAGATGTCCAAGTGGTTATTATGTCATCTTTTGAGTGTTAGTGATTTAGATCAAGACATTCCTTCCATAGACTCAGTGCCTATAGTGAATGAGTTTAAAGATGTATTTCTTGATTATTTGTCTTGTGTTCCTCCCCCTCAAGAGATTGACTTTGATATCGACCTACAACCCGATAATAAACCAATTTCAATTACTCCTTACAGAATGGATCCAGTAGAACTCAAAGAGTTGAAGTTGCAGTTAAAAGACCTCACTAATAAGGGTTTAATTCAGCGGAGCATATCCCCTTGGGGCGCTCCATTGTTGTAAGTGAAAAAGAAAGATGGAACCCTTAGAATGTGTATCGATTATTCGAAGCTGAACGAGGTCACTATCAATAATAAGTATCCACTTCCCATAATAGGTGATTAGTTTGACCAACTCTAAGGGTCTAGTTTCTTATTGAAGATTGATCTTCGTTTATAGTACCATTAGCTCAGGGTTAGGGATGAAGATGTTCCGAAGATAGTCTTTCTTACTCGTTATAGTCATTACGAGTTTTTAGTTATGTCATTTGGTCTCATGAATGCACCTGGTGCATTTATGGATCTCATGAATAGGGGCTTCCGTGAATAGCTTGACTCCTTCATCATAGTATTCATTGATTGCATTCTCATCTACTCTAAGACAAAGGAAGAGCATGAATAGCATTTTGAGACTAATCTTGCAGGTACTTAGACAACATCAGCTGTATGCCAAATTCAGCAACTGTGAATTGTGGCTTAGATCAGTGACCTTCCTAGGTCATGTTTTGTCCGACAAAGGTGTGGAGGTATATCCCAAGAAGACTGAAGCTGTTAAGAACTGGACAAAACCTCTACACTACGGTCATGACACAAGAACCCCAAGTGCCTCCTATGACTCAAGCTCCTTTTGCTGAAGGAGATATGAATAATGTGGACTTGAGGTTTGCCTTAATGAATATGATCCAACTAGTGACGGCTCAAGCTCATGTCATCCATAATCACTCTGTCGGCAAAGCTAATCCAAGAGATAGGCCCCAACCTAATGCTAATACTCTCGCCTCTAGAATTTGGTATTTCATGAGGATGAACCCTCCCACATTTCATGTCACTAAGGTGGATGAAGATACACATGTTTTCATAGATGAGGTTTTCAAAGTGGTAGATTCTATGAGTGTGACCCTTAGGGAGAAAGCGGATTTAGCCGCTTACAAACTCAAAGATGTGCCTCAAGTGTGGTTTGAGCAATGGAGGGTTGAGAGACCCTTATAAAGAGGTCCTGTTGATTGGGAGGAATTCAAATATGCTTTCCTTGATAGGTTCTTTCCGCTAGAGAGGAGGGAGAAGAAGATGGTTGAATTCATGAACCTTCATCAAGGGGGAATAAGTGTGCAAGAATACTCTCTCAAATTCACCCCACTATGTAAGTATGCCCCCACCATGGTAGTCAATCCTAGGTATAGGATAAAAAAATATGTTATGGTAGTGTATATCTTGGTGGAGAAAAAGTGTCATACGGCAATGCTTCATCATGACATGTATATCTGTATGCTCATGGTTTATGATGAACAAATTGAGGAGTCCAAAATTAAGTAGATAAGTCAAGAGAATAGGAGGCCTAGATCAGATGATTGTAGTCACAAAAAACCTAAGAAGAGGTTCTATAACCAATATTCTTCAATGGGAAACAAGGTCAAGGCTCCAAACTAAAATTGCCAAGGTGGTGGTCATACTTATGAGAGGACTAGGTTCCTTACTTGTGCGAAGCCACATTAAGGTAGGTGTCTTGCCGGATCGGATCGTTCTTTTGCATCTGGTAATAAATTCCACAAGATTAGGAACTTCCCTATCATCAAATCAAGAGGACAATAGGTAAAGCAAGATTCCCTAGATCCAAATGCTCCAAAGAAGAATCCTTCCTATGGGATGGGAAATAGAAAGGATAAATAATCCGAATTTAATGGTCTTGCTAAGTCTTAACTCTCTATGATTGTTGTTTTCTATGTTATGAAATGATTTTATATGGTTATATAGTTCATATGATCATGCCATCTTTATTTATTGCTCAAAAAATGAAATTTTGAATTTTTAACGTATGTTTGGAAGTCTTACAATGATATTCACTTTAAGTTTTGAGAATTTTGAAAATAATTTGCCTTGAATTAACTGAACTCTTATTGTGTGTAAAAATGTTTTATATAAGTAATATTAATGTTGAAGAAGGTAGTTCATCCATAGAAGAAAGAAAAAGGGTGACTATTGAACTGGTGAAGATTTGCTAAAGTGATAAAATTTCGAAGTGCTTGAAAGAGTGAAATTGTGCTCCTTGTTAATTGATGCTTTCATTTTTCCAATTTTTGAACCTTGATTGTTGTGTTTTATGTAATACTAAGTGATTCCTTGTTGTTCTTGAAGTTTTATTGTCATTCGAGGAAGAATGTCATTCTAAGTGAGGGAGAATAAAACACCCCAAAATGAACTAAGGAGAAATAGAGGCTCGTGAGTGTATCTTCAGTTTATTTGAACATAAAATGAGTTAAATTAATTTTATTAGGAAGCCTATGAAGTTTGGTTAATTTTGGAGGTCAAACGCCCCAGAAAATCAATGACATTCGCAGAGTGTGACTTAGAAAGTGTTCTTGCGTCTTTCTGTGTTTGAGTGAGTTTTACGTGTTTGTTTTGATCTAAATTGATGTGGGATATTCCTAATACCTAGAGTACTATTTTTAGGGGATTAAAATATGGGTACGACCCCACCTAAGACACACGAGGGGTGATAGAAGAGGACCCAAGATGTAGCACCCAAGCTGGCCAATCGACGCCCAGAGTCTACTGTCCGTAGAATCAATGATTCCACGTCGTTTGGGGGGAGTAGTCCCATATATTAGGGTAGCGTATAACCCCTTGAAAAATCCTCTTAAGCAACTGACGCTCCAGCAGAACGTGCCGTCAAACAAATGACGCCCAGTAGCTTGGGGTCGTCGATTGGCACATGCAACAGTTGCTAAACTTAGACATGACCCTCACTTCAAATATTCAAACTCCTTCACTAAAGAAACCTCTCTAAAAGTCTCTTTGTAAGCAAGAAGTCGATGAGAGCTAGGAGGGCTTGTTGGGAAGTGTTATTCATCAAAAATTAGTGGGTTTAATTCTTATTGAGGTATGGTATCCACCCTTGAACCCTCTTCTATTGAAGGAGTCATTTCCAAAAGATTTCAAAAAGGGTTTTCAAACTCTATTTTCTTCTATCTTTGATTTTTAAGCATGGGTCTTCTTGTAAAAGTATTTTAATGGTTCAAATGTGTTTCTTTTAGTATGAATTGATGATTTTAATTTCAAAACCCTAATGAATTTATGTCTATGCATATTTCAAACTTTTAGCTTAAGAAATGGGTTAAATGGATATGTTTGTCTAGAGTATGAACTTTGGTTTTTCTTGTGTTGTTATTATGAGTTAAGATACTACATAAGAGCTTTATTTTGATGAAATAATTAGAAAATTGTTATGGGTGGTGATGGCTTGGTTAAATGGTGAGTTGCTTATATTGTGTATTTCTTATCATAAATTACTCTTGAGTAATATGGTCGACCATTTTGGTGGTGTTGTGTAACACATGGATCCTCGACCACATTTGAAACCGCCGTCGTTAACTTCTCAGAGTTCGCATACAAGTCTCTTCTTATCTTTCTTCACAATCATACAGTTAAATTTGCAGAAATTTAAAACTTTTTAATATTGATTGAAGTGTTCTTAGACTTCATATAATTACTGCATAAGAGTGATGCACTAATAAGATCAAACTAAACAACCATCTATCAATAGATTAGACAATTGAAATAAGGAATCATAATTTTAGTAATTGTTTGCCGAACCGTCCTTAATAAAAACGCTTGAACAAACGTTTGAAATCAAACTCTAGGGACAACATCCACTAACTATGTCTAATTTTGTAAAGTTAAATAACAAACTTAGGCATCCTCGAACTCAATAAGACCTACCAAAGTCTGGAGATCGCTAATCCAAACCGCTTCACGAATCTTAAATCTTCTTTCAGACATGCGCCTATAAAAATAATAATAGTATATGAGTTAGTACACACTTGTACTAAGTATGGGTGTATATACATAAAGACATAAGGACTATGCATCATTACGAAAAGCTCTTCCTATTACAACATGTCGGTTCTGGAAAGTGCAGTCTCTATACATTCCTAATTCGTTATTTACGATTAATGATATGAATATGACATATTTTAATGCATTTAAAGCACACAACTAATTTTCTATATGAACATAAGCCTTGGAATAATGAACATAATTTTAGAACAACTCAGAAAAACTTAATAATTTTGCACCCTTAGGTCGAGAGCTTCTTGTCCATGCCTTACTTTATTTTTCAGTATTTTTCATTTTTTTGTTGTGTAGTTCAATGATCTCCTTTGCTCTATGTTTTACATACAAGTTCAATGATTCATTGTTGTACCATACCTACAATGAATCAAGTAAGTAATCCAAAAGGCTATGGAAATGATTTGACTACCCTTACCACAAGTTATTCTTTCATTTATTGTTAAATTGGGAATGAAGTCTTTCTAAGCCAATCTTTATTAGCTATGCTCATTATTTGATCATTTTGGATATTATAAAGTTGTTGGGGCACATATATTCATATTATTGGCTATGCCCATTATTTGATCATTTTGCTTACTTGGTTCACTTATAAACTTACTTCTCATCTTCATTGATCTCATGTTCACGATGAGCATAATCTTCTTTCTTTCTTACATTCATAAAGAAATCTGTAGAATTTAACTATATAAGATCATGTGATATAACATGAAATCCAATGTCTTCCCCACACTGGAAGGAGGTGGTTCACTTATTAAAGTGAACCTAGATCATGTGAGTTAACATGAAATCCAATGTCTTCCCCACACTGAAATGTGGTGGTTCACCAGCTAAAGTGAAACCGAATCTGGCGCATTTAACCGACATGGATCATTTGAGATAAACATGAAATCCAGTGTCTTCCCCACCATAAAACAGGTGGTTCACAGGCCAAACATAAAACAAATACTACCTAGCACTCTTAGGTGGAATCCACTAGATAGTACCTATGCTGGAAACATAGCTCAAAGACTTGGAAATTTCGGAGACTCTTATCTACCTTGGTGGTATTCTCATCTCATGAGGCTTACCTGTTCGTGCACAAGCTCATTGCTAGTCTATCAGTGCTTTGCTCAATTTCTTATACTATACATCTTTTGGAGTTACCTCATGCATTATGGAAGCTTGCTTCCATTATGAGGTATGCTTAGATAAATGGATGACTTGTTATCCCTTTCTTTACTTGATGAATGTGAACTTAAGTCTTACATTATCATTATGGTTTGAATGCGACTTCTCTCACAGTTTCTTACACCCTCTTATGTGAGTATATGTTACATAATTGTTTAGGTGCAAGTGACACTTGTATCACTTCCTTAAACACCCCATTCTATGCCAATTGCCTAAATCATAAGCTTTTATTTATGTTATTACTCATCTTATCTTTTTCAATGTTATTCTGTAGTCTTGTACCATTGTTTATGAAAGTTGTATGGACTTATTCAATGAGCTAATGTTCACAATTTATTTTATATAAGGTATATTCACAATTCATTTATATAGGGTATGTTGGGACATTTCCCAATCATTGGCATACCCTGGGTTATGAGTTCATTGATTTACAACTTGTCAAGTCATTCTTTAACATGTATTTGTCCTTACAAGAACCATTATAACTAATAGATTGGTATGATTTAATCATTAGCCATTATATCATATTTTGGAATAATATTGCTACACAATTTATTGGCATAAGACAACTTTCACATATTATAGTAATCTAAACCTTTATTTAAAGCAAGCCAACAGTTAACAGTTAATCAGCTTATAAGAACAATGCAGTGTTAGATTGGCAAAGTTATAAAGTTTATTTGACATTGAAGATTCATTAACTAGCTTTGATTCTTATTCTTGTTTCTTCCTTGAAACACTACATTCCAAACACTTACAAACATATCTAATGTAAATCACAATCAGTAACCGAAAACATCATTATTTTCAATACTAACCTAAATTTCATATACGACTTATAACAATTTCATCTTTTCGAACACAATTAGGCGTTAATCATACGGATCCAACATATAGGTCTCATTCAACATTATCAAATCAAGAAACCTACACATAATGATAAGTTATCACCACATACAAACAACATGCTCGAGATTTTGCATTATACATACTACTAGAATAGGAAATAGGGAGAACTATGGAGATGAATATTCAAAAATTTCATTCGGAACAACCCTAGTTTCAGATCTCTTGAATTTAGAACGTTTGAAAATCCTCTTGGGGAAAGGAAACTAAGAGATAAAACCCATACCTTACTGTATAATTGAATCTACGAAGATCACCTTGCACATTGTACGATAACCTTGAAGGAGTGCCTTGAAATCGCATACGGTTTTTCTTACATTTGTTCACTGTTTTGAGTCGTGAGTTTCTAGTGGTTAAACGTGAGTATAAGTCTTAGGAACTTATATTGACTAATTCAACTTATACTGATTAACTTAATTGAATAAATCAATTAGTTAATTACCAAAATGCCCCTTCATAATTGACTAAAAATAGGAGAACATTTGACATAGCCAAATCAGAAATTTTCCTAACGGTTTCAACTTTGACCTTGAATTTTAATTAATTATTTAAGTTTCTAATTTAATTAATTAAGTGACGTAGGGTAATTTCTATAGTACCCATAAGTCAGTAGTACCATAATCAACCCCTTTGGACCATCCTAGGTTAGGTACTAGAATGTTTCTTTAGTTAGTTACTACGCTAGTGTCACCCGGTTAGGTATTAGGATTTCGGGAACACTAGTTAGTTAATTTAAGTTATACCTAGGTTAGTTAGTTAGTTATGTAACTTATTTAGAGTCTAGAGTTTGATAGGAAGTTATGCCCCACATGGCTTTACCCGTGCGCGCACCTTCCCCCTTAACAGCCCTAACCGAATTCGGTTGGTGTTGGTGCTTGTCTCTTGGCCGGTTAGCACATGTTTTTGCAAATATGTTGCTGATCATTTCTTGTACAAGGACCCTCACAATGTGCTTGGGCATTAAATCTAAATAATCATTTTAAATGATCGTGTGCCATGGTACCTAGGCTTGACACTTGGATGTCTCGTACCTAATGTTCTATGAACCAATGTTATCAGCTTAGGGTCTTATTGCTGGTAAAATTCTAAACAAGCTTGGATTGGGGAATTTGAAGCAAAATGTATTTTAAGTTACTTGTTAATACATAGAAATTGGCTAACACCCTTAAGCAAATATCTTCTAACATGCCCAATATTACTCAATATTGGGCATTGGGATGCCTATGTGCCCCAATTCATATTCTTAGAACCTAATAGGCTCTTCACTAGACAAGTACATTTTCTAGGATGTTACATTGTCCCCCCCACCCTTGCAAACATTCATCGCCGAATGACACTACAAATCATTTTTAAACAAAGAGAGTATTTTAAAAAACACATCACATACTTGAAACTGTACTATTTGTTAATATCTGATTCACAACTTACTCTTGATGATGCACCTCACTCAAAGCTTATCTGAAGCTTCGTATCTGAGATTGAGGAACTTCCTTCCCTATATTACTTAAACTAAATACACATCACAACTCACACAACACAAAAATAATGTCAACGCTATACAAAAACCGCAACATGAATATAAGCATGAACTCATGTTAAGTCATATAGTGGAAGTATAAAACACACAGTTGTGGACACACAATCTATCGAAGGAGCTTCCTGTTGGAAGTCACTGACTCTGACTAAGTGGTATCAATACCCCTTAGATAACATCTTATCGGCTTTAAGATTGGAAACTACTTGGCCTGTTTTATTTGAACCACGCCCTTCCAATTCAAGCTCTAACTCATGCGAAAAACTGTGACCTTACAACCTTGTTTCGACAGTCTATGGTAGCATAGCATTTATGGAGCCAATCCATACCCAAAATTATATCAAAGTCAAGCATGGTTAATTCCATTAGTTCAGGATAGGAAAATCTATCAAGAACAGTCAGTGGACCATCTCTATATACTCTTTTATCTATATTGTTGCCTCCAATTGGAGTACTAACTAGAAAAGGTTCATGAAAGATCGCAGGAAGCTAGTAAAATTTACTAGCTACTAAAGGAGTAACAAAATACAAGGTGGATACTGGATCTAACTGTCACGATCGATGTCTAGACCCCAGATGAGACCAGCGTCGTTGACCTCTCAAAAGTCGCAGACAAGCCTACTTACGTCATTCTTACTTCACCTAGGATAATATTTTGAAGAAAATTTGAAACTTTTGTTTTCATAACATACACACTAAACATTATATTAGATTCATAAATGTTCACCATCAACAGTCTAACATTAAGATTATCAAATGAAAGAAATAGTTTAATATAGCATTAAATGTATACTTGCCAAAATGGCACAAATACAATGTTCGGAAAAATGTAGAAAGAAATGCTAGTGGAACATATTCCACTATCTCAATCCTATAATTAAGCTATAATATAATGGGCAAGAATCCTCTAAAAAATGAGGGCCTACCAAGTCCGTATGAATGCCCACATCCGGATAGTTTAAGCGTGAATCTGTAGCTCTAGCGTACTAAGTATGGGTATATTCCAGCACACACCAAGGACATGCATGAGTAAGAATAGCTCATTCCTAACAACATGAATATGGAAAGTCAAGTCAGAAGACTTGCCAAAATTGGATTAGGAAAGTTAGTGAGCTTTCCAAATTTTGATTAGGAAAGTGAGTTAACTTTCAAAATTTTGATTAGGAAAGTCATGCCATTAGAGTAACTTGCATCATCATACTTATTATATTGCACACATCACATAACATATTGCACATAACATATTGCATATAACACATAAGAATTTTCATATTATTCGTTCATATACCATAAGACCTTGAAATCATGACTTCCCAAAAATGAGGGCTCAACATATGTGACCTCAACTAGCGATCCTTCTTTAGCAAACACAGAGTCTTCTTCATCATTAATACTTCATTTCATTTCATTCATAGGCTAGTGTAAACACTAACTATACCTAAGATATTGTTTAAGACTTTCATCGCGTTTGCTGCGCAATGATCATGAATGACCTAGTGTCATTGCTTAAGTCTAGATCACCTCTTTATTATCCTATTCTAACACCTTTCGTATCATTCATTTCATTATGTGCATCATTTGTGGTTGGCCTCATTCATTCATGGTGAACTTTAACTTTAACCGACATAGATCACATGAGCATCATGAAATCCGGTGTCTCCCCCACACCGAAAAGACGATGAATCACCGGCCAAAGTTACCCAAAACATGCTAGCATACATGAGAATTTGAACCCATCCAGATCCCTATATTTGCAGTATAGGTTCGAAGACTACGAGATATAAGGAGACCCATACCCGACATGCCAGAAAGTCTCATCTCATAAGAGGTACGTGAACCTCTGCCCTTCCCAAAAGAAGGCATCACGATGCCAACTCAGACATATCCACATCAATCAAACCCAATAGCCTTAGCTTTTAAACTGAGACTAGCGTCATTGACATCTCACAGGTCACAGACAAGCCTACATAAGTCATTCTTACTTCATCTAGGTTAATTTTTGCAAAAAAATTGAAACTTTTTGTTTCTTAACATACATACTAAATATTTTCTATTAAATATATAGTGTTCCACCACCAAACATCTAAAATTAAGATTATCAAATGAAAGAAATAGTTTAATATAACATTAAATGTATACTTGCCAAAATTGCACCAATAGAATGTCTGAACAAAAACAGAAAGAAACGTTAGTGGCACATTCTCCTCTAGCTCAATACTTTAACTAAGCTAGAATATAATGGGAAATAATCCTCAAAATAATTCCTACCAAGTCCAGACGAATGCTCCACGTCCGGATAGTTTCAGTGTGAACCTGTAGCTCTAGCATCCACCTGTTCCTGCACCTAAAATTGTAGAATTATACAGGGTTAGTACACACTTGAACTAAGTATGGGTATATGCAAGAACACACAAAGGACATTCATGAGTAAGAATATCTCATTCCTAATAACATGATTATGGAAAGTCAAGTCAGTGGATTTGCAAAATTTGGATTAGGAAAGTGAGTAAGCTATCAAAAATTTTATTAGGAAAGTCATACCATGAGAATAACATTAATCATAATACTTAACATATTGCACACAACACCTAACATCTTACACATAACACATAACATAATGCATATAACACATAACACTTTTCATATCATTCGTTCATTTGCAATAGGACCTTAAAATCATCGACTTGACATCATGACTTCCCAAAAATGAGGGCTCAAAATATGGGACCTCAACTAGGGAGCCTTCTTTGGAAAACACTGAGTCTTCTTCATCATTCATACGTACTTCATTTCATTTAGTTCATAGGGTAGTGTAAACCCAAGCTATACGTAGATTGTAGTTTAAGACTTCAATCGGGTGCGCTGTGCAGTGATCAAGAATGACCTAGTGTCATTACTTATGTCTAGCTCACCTCTTGATTATCCTATACTAACACCATTGGTATCATTCATTTCATTATGTGCATCATTTGAGGCTGGCCTGATTCATTCATGGGGAACTTGAACTTTAGCCGACATAGATCATGTGAGCATCATGAAATCCAGTGTGTCCCCACACTAAAAAGAGGATGAATCACTGCCAAAGTGATTCAAAACGTGCTAGCATACATGAGAATTTGAACCCCGCCAGATCCCTATATTGGTAGTATAGGTTCGAAGACTAGGATATATAACGAGACCCATACACGGCATGCCGGAAAGTCTCATCTCATAATAGGTACGTGAACCTCCGCCCTTCCTGAAAGAAGGAATCACGGTGCCAACTCAGACTTCTCCACATCAACATAAACCAATAGGCTGAGCTTCTAAAGTGACAAGACCGGCGTCATTGACATCTCAGTGGTCGCAGACAAGCCTACTTAGGTCATTCTTACTTGGTCTAGGTTAATTTTAGCAGAAAAATTTGAAACTTTTTATTTCTTAACATACACCCTAAACATTTTCTATTAAATTTGTAATTTTTCACCATAAAACATCTAACATTAAGATTATCAAATGAAAGAAATAGTTTAATA
Source organism: Solanum pennellii (assembly GCF_001406875.1). Taxonomy (NCBI): domain Eukaryota; kingdom Viridiplantae; phylum Streptophyta; class Magnoliopsida; order Solanales; family Solanaceae; genus Solanum; species Solanum pennellii. Next base: position 17,316,304 of record NC_028643.1, read on the forward strand.
TAACATTAAATGTATACTTTCCAAAATGGCACCAATACAATGTCTAAACAAAAATGGAATGAAATGCTAGTGGAAAATACTCCTCTAGTTCAATCCTTTAACTAAGCTAGAATATAATGGGCAAGAATCCTCAAAAGCATTAGGGCCTACAAAGTTAAGATGAATGCTTCACGTCCGAATAGTTTCAGCGTGAAACGGTAGCTTTAGCGTCCACCTGTGCCTGCCCATAAAATGGCGGAGTTGTATAGGGTTAGTACACACTTGTACTAAGTATGGGTATATGAAAGCACACACCTAGGACATGCATGAGTAAGAATAGATCTTTCTTAACAACATGATTATGGAAAGTCAAGTTATTGGACTTGAAAATTTTGGATTAGGAAAGTTAGTGAGCTTTCGAAATTTGGATTTGGAAAGTGAGTGAACTTTCCAAATTTTGATTTGGAATGTCATGCCATGAGATTAACATGAATCATTATACTTATCATATTGCACACAACACATAACATCTTCCACATTGCACATAACACATTGTAACATTTTTCATATTTATTCGTTCATATACCATGAGACCTTGGAATGATGGACTTGACATCAAGACTTTTCAAAAATGAGGGCTCAACATATTGGACCCGAACTAGGGAGCCTTCTTTAGCAAACACAAATTCTGCTTCATTCATTCATATGTACTTCATTTCATTTCATTCATAGGCTAGTGTAAACACTAGCTATACCTAGGATGTAGTTTAAGACTTTCATCGGGTTCGCTGTGCAATGATCAAGAACAACTTAGTGTCATTGCTTAAGTTTAGCTCACGTCATGATTATCCTATCCTAACGCCTTTGGTATCATTCATATCATTATGTGCATCATTTGAGGCTGGCCTCATTTATTCATGGGGAAATTTAACTTTAACCGACATAGAATGTGAGCATCATGAAATCTTGTGTGTCCCCCACATCGAAAAGAGTTGGAATCACCCTTCAAAGTGACACAAAACATGCTAGCGTACACTGGAATTTGAACCCTACCAGATCCCTATATTGGCATTATAGGTTCGAAGACTAGTAGATATAAGGAGATCTATACGCGTCAAGCAGGATAGTCTCATTTCATGAGAGTTACGTGAACCTCCGCCCTTCCAAATAGAAGGCATCACTGCTAATAGCTAGTCTATCGGTACTCAGTATAAAGTTCCATTACATTCAACTCATACGTCTTGGAAGCTTGCTTCTAGTATGAGGACATCATAGCTCAATAGATCATTTCTCATCTCATCATTAGTACTAAGTGTGTTAATCTCAATACTTTCATTATAGTGTTCATAGAGACTGCTCTCTTCATTAACTTTACACTCTCAAAGTTGAGTACGTTTTGGTAACCTTCAGTAATGCTCATTTGAGATTGTTCTCATCTATTACATTAGCCTCATATCATGTTGTCACCACATTCATTAACATTAGCACATTTGATTTTCATAAGTACTCATCCTATTTTACGTGAATGTTCATTTCATTAATAGACAACGCACTTGGCAATTTAGTGTGTTTCACAATCTTACATAACCATTCTAGGGTTTCATCATTTCATTGTTCATTTCATCATTTCTTTGTTCATTTCATCATGTCATTGTTCATTTCATCATATGCCAATGCACATGGCCATTTAGTGTGTTTCACACTCTTACTTAACCCTTCTGGGGTTTCATCATTTCATTGTTCATTTAACCATTTCTTTGTTCATTTCATCGTTTTATTGTTCATTTCATCATATGACAATGCACTTGGAAATCTAGTGTGTTTCACACTCTTACTTAACCCCTCTATGGTTTCATCATTTCATTGTTCATTTCATCATTTCTTTGTTTATTTCATCATTTCTTTGTGTACATCTTAGGTTAACTTATTTTTAGACGTATGCTAAACATATGGGTCTATACTTACAAGCCATGAGGCTTCATTCATAGTTGGTTTAAGTGATTCATATCTCCCTAAGATTATCTGCTACCAGACTAATTCATCTTGTATGTATGCCAAGATCTCGATAGGTAAAGCCATGTGGATACTATATTCCTAACAAACTCTAGGCTCTAACTAAATTAGGTAAATAATTAACTAATCTAGGACTAACCGAAATTAACTAACTAGTGTGCACGAAATCCTAAGACCTAACCGGGTGACACTAGCCTAGTTACTAACTCAAGAAACATCCTACTACCTAACCTAGGATGGTCCAAAAGAATTTTATTATGGTTCTAAAACGGTACCCCTATGTCATTAGGACCATAATAAAATTCTTTTGGACCATCCTAGGTTAGGTACTAGGATGTTTCATGATGTTGATATTCATGTTAATATTGGCGTTGACGTTTATGTTTATGTTAACGTTCACACTTATACATTGACGTTGCCATTAATGTTCATGTGGATTTTGGTTGACATTGACATTTCTGTTTATATTGACCTTTACGTTGACGTTAACATTGACGTTATTGTTGACATTGCTGTTGACGTTGACGTTGACGTTGACATTGAGGTTGATATTCACGTTGACGCAGATATATATATTTATGTTGATGTTCACATTTTCATTGACACTGATGTTGACGTTCATATTAACGTTTATATTGACGTTAATGTTCATGTTGATGTTGATATTGGCGTTTATGTTAACGTTCAGGTTCAGGTCTATGGTGGACGTTCACAGTGACATCGATTTTCACAATTAGTTGACATTAACATTGACTTTAACGTTTAGGTTATAGTTGATGTTAATGTTTACAATCAGTAGACATTGACATTCACACAAATGCTGACGTTTATGTTCATGCTAATGTTGATGTTGACACTACTATTTTTATTGAAGTTGACGTTGACATCGATGTACACATTGACATTTACCTTGACGGTGACGTTATCCTTGACATTGATGTTGATGTTGACGTTAACATTTACATTCACATTTATGTTGATGTGGATGTTCTCATTGAGGTTGACTTTAACGTTGATAGTAACATTCACATTGACGTTGATAATGATGTTTACGTAGATGTTGATATTAACATTTTTGAAGATGTTTACGTGTATGTTCACATTTATATTGACGTTCACATTGACGTTGACACTAATGTCATGTAGTGGTTAACGTTTACATTGATGCTGATGTTGATGTTGATGTTGACTTTGATCTTGACGTTTATGTTTATGTTGGCGTTCACATTTACATTTATGTTGACGTTCACGTTCACATTGAAATTGATATTGGCATTCACATTGACATAGACATTACCGTTCACATTGACGTTGACATTGACGATCACGTTGACGTTGACGTTCACGTTGACATTCACATTGGCGTGCACATTGACATTATCACTGACCCTTACATTGACGTTGATGTTGATGTTTACAATCACGTTGACATTTACGTTGAAGTTGACATTCATGTTGACATTGACATTTACATTAATATTAATATTGACATAGACTTTCACGTTTATGATTACGTTGATGTTGATGTTTACGTTGACATAGTAGTTTACGATCATGTTGATGTAGATGTTTACATTTACGATGACGTTTATATTGACATTGACGCTGACGGTAACGTTCATATTGACATTAACATTAATGTTCACGTTGTTATTGATGTTTACGTTGATGTTGATGTTACTTATTCATGTTGACGTTGATATTGACATTAATGTTTACATTTACATTCATGTTCACGTTAACGTTAACGTTCACGTTTATGGTGATGTTGATGTTGACGTTCACATTGATGTTGACGTTAACATTCACAGTGCCGTTGACATTTACGTTGATGCTTACATTGATGTTCACGTTGACATTTTCATATTACATTAACGTTGACGTTGATGTTTACTTTATAATTAACGTTGACAGTGATGTTGGCGTACGTAAGTTAACATTGACTTTTATGTTTACATTTAAGTTGATGTTCACGTTCACGTTGAGTTAGTGTTGACGTTCATATTGATTTTGATCTTTAGATGCACCATTCTTTAATTATTTGTTTACGTATGACTTATGTGTAAATACGGAATTGGTCAAGGGAACCCGATTTTGCTTCCTTTGAACAACACTTAATCTTATTTTAAACATGATAATTGCATTTTTCAGATTTGGGGGACTATAGTTCGATTCCCATCAACCCCATAATATTTCTTTCTTGTTCTCCTCTCCTTTTTTGTTTTAAGGCAAGGAGGTTGTGGGTTCAATCCCCCCACAAGATCATTATTTTTCTTTTAATTTATCTCTTAACTTTCTCACCTATCTAGGAGGTTGTGGGTTCAATTTCCATTCTCCACATTTATTTTCTCCTTTATTTTTCTCCTAGCTCTCTCATCCATTCAAGAGGTTGTGGGTTCAATCCCCGATCTCCATATTTTATGTTCTTCATTATTTTTCTCTTAACTCTCTCATCCACTCAAGAGGTTTTGGGTTCAATCCCCACTCTCCACATTTTATTTTCTCATTATTTTTCTCCTAACTCTCTCATCCATTCAAGAGGTTGTGGGTTCAATCCCAACTAACCACATCTATGTGTCCTTTCATTTTTCTCATGAAATTATATCTAATTTTCGTTTGGTGAGGTCATGGGTTTAATTCTAAATGACCTCACATTTAATTTTTTTTAAAAAAAACATAGATAATTTTCCTCATCCTTGGCCGAGACTCCAAATTTCTAGCTGGACATTTTGTCTCTCCCAATCCCTTTTCCTCTCAATCTTTTGTTTATTTTTTTTGTAGCTTTCATATAATTATTTCTTGGGTTCACCTGAGTTATCTCACATATTTTATATTCATTTTTCTTTGCATTTTGTACCACTTTTTTTGGCCGAACTCTACCTACCAAATGCTGGAAATTTGTTCACTACTTTCAGATTCTTTTAATCATCATTCGTACGTTAATTCTTAAGGCATTCCGTGGATCATTATTTGGTGCATATTTAAGTGTAATATTTTTATGGCTATATTCAACAAAGAATTACCATTAAATCCAGGAACATTACACTTATATGAATATCATACTTTTAACATTTACATATACGAAAACACAACATTTATAACACACAAATTTCAAGGAGCAACACAATTAATTATAGCATACCCATGCTCAAACGATTAACGTAAAACACTTCTCTGGAATACATCATTCTGTCCTTACATATTTTCCAAATACTCAACCAGACCTAAAATTATCTATCAGAAGACATACCAACGCATGCTTTGAATCTTTCAAAGGATCTAATGCAGGGGCATTCAACGGGGATAACATTAGTTTCTCGATTTGAATTTGAACTGAACTTAGGGGTATCTTGGGAAATTGTCCAACATAGAAGAAAACTCATACTTTAATTTCGTTCCACACTTGTTTAAATGCTGCCAATTTCACACAAAACAAAGCCTCACCACCGAAACATGAAGCACTATCCCGTCAAGAACTTTTTTTTGCTTTATTTTTTTAGACTAACTTTTCTTTTGACTTTTTAGCGTTCAAGTTCTTGATGAACTTTATTATTTTTGTTCTGCTCTTTTGTTTTACAGAATGCATAAGCATGAAAGTGACAGAGGAGTAGAGAAAAACGTGAGAATGAGTGGATTAGGATTAGGAGAGTTAGGTGGAGACTTAATCAAAATAGGACTCCTCATTATTAATTAAATATTAATTAATTAAATTAATTACCCAAATAAAATAAATCAAATTAAATCATTGCTCCTACCTAGGTTCGATCAAACCCGGGTGGAGTAAGATTTCACTCATATGGCCAATTTCGGCCCTTTCTAACCAAATTGCCCCTCCACAATATAAATAAATTAATTAAATAAATATTTAGGGTAATAACAATAATACCCTTAGCCTGGAAAAGACCATTTTACCCCTAGAACATCCAAATATACGATTACCCTTTTTTAATTCTCGTTAAACCTAATCTTGGTAAATCTTTGTATTGGGGTGCCCTACATGGCTGGTCCAACCATTCCTAGCTCAACTAACTCACCAAGTTAGTTGGCTTGGCTGTTGCAAGGGTTCAGATGTCTAGTTGTACGCGCATCAATCCGTGTGAACCCTCTCTAATTGTAAGCATTCAAATACATTAAGCATTACTTAGCATAGTTATTTTAGGATTTTTACAACGTTGGCATTCACGTGCACGTTCACGTTCACGTTCACGTAGATGAAGACTTTCATATTGATGTTGACGTTGATGTTAATTATGATATTTACATTGACGTTGATGTTAATGCAAATGTTGATTTTATGTTCATGCTGATGTTGACGTTGATGTTAACGTTCATGTTGACATTGATATTGAAGTTGACGTTCATGTTCACGTTCACATTCACTTTAACGTTGGCATTGGCAATAACGTCAATTTCATGTACCTCGACAGTCACCTTGACGTTTATGTTGGCATTGATGTTCATCTTTATGTGTACGTTGACGTTGACATTCATATTGATATTCACGTAGATGTTGACATTAACGTTGACGATCACGTTAATGTTCACATAGATGTTGACGTTCATGTTCACGTTGACATTCACATTGACTCACGTTTACACTAATACTCTCGCAGACTATTATGTTAAGCTTGATGTTCCCGTTTACATTGACCTTTATGTTGACGTTCACAATAACGTTGATATTCATGTTCATATTTGTCACGACCCAAAACCGAGCTGCGACTGGCACCCACATTTACCCTCCTATGTGAGCGAACCAACCAATCTAAACCTTAACATTTCAATTTAATATCAACATAAAGCAGTGCGGAAGACTTAAACTCATTAATAAAAGACAATTCAATAACTTCTAAAATTCAACATCTATTATTTCCCCAAAATCTGGAAGTCATCACCACAAGAACATCTATGATCAAATTACTAAACTAAGAGTATTCTAAGAA